>NC_061087.1:104772497-104859997 GCF_015104395.2 Macrobrachium nipponense | reverse complement strand
CTGTCATTTCTCGTCAAGTTGGCCTCTCTTTGTTCTCGAAGTCGTTTTATAGAGGATTTGGGAACTTCGTGATAAGTCGCGATACGACTGTGATTTTTAATCCTTCTTTCTGTAATGGCATATAAGCGGATGGATGTCTGGATTAGAACTTGTTGCATATTGCATTTCCAAATACTACGGAGGTAGGGTTTTAGTTGTAATTTTGATAATAATAATAATAATAATAATAATAATAATAATAATAATAATAATAATAATAATAGACCAGAAAACTAGGAAACATATGACAATACACAAAGTACAACACCCAAGAGCAAATACGGACAGACTATACATAACACGAAAGGAAGGAGGGAGAGGACTACTAAGCATAGAGGACTGCGTTAACATCGAGAATAGAGCACTGGGGCAATATCTGAAAACCAGTGAAGACGAGTGGCTCAAGAGTGCACGGGAAGGAGGACTGTTAAAAGTAGACGCAGACCCAGAAATATACAGAGACAGGAGAATGACAAACAGAACAGAGGAATGGCACAATAAACCAATGCACGGACAATGCATGAGACAGACTAAAGAACTAGCCAGCGATGACACATAGCAATGGCTACAGAGGGGAGAGCTCAAGAAGGAAACTGAAGGAATGATAACAGAGGCACAATATCAGGCCCTAAGAACCACATATGTTCAAAGAACGATAGACGGAAATAACATCTCTCCCATATGTAGGAAGTGCAATACGAAAAATGAAACCATAAACCACATAGCAAGCGAATGTCCGGCACTTGCTTAGAACCAGTACAAAAAGAGGCATGATTCAGCGGCAAAAGCCCTCCACTGGAGCCTGTGCAAGAAACATCAGCTACCTTGAAGTAATAAGTGGTACGAGCACCAACCTGAAGGAGTGATAGAAAACGATCAGGCAAAGATCCTCTGGGACTATGGTATTAGAACAGATAGGGTCATACGTGCAAATAGACCAGACGTGACGTTGATATACAAAATCAAGAAGAAAGTATCACTCATTGATGTCGCAATACCATGGTACACCAGAGTTGAAGAGAAAGAGAGGGAAAAAATGGATAAGTATCAAGACCTGAAAATAGAAATAAGAAGGATATGGGATATGCCAGTGGAAATTGTACC
Organism: Macrobrachium nipponense; assembly: GCF_015104395.2. Lineage (NCBI taxonomy): Eukaryota > Metazoa > Arthropoda > Malacostraca > Decapoda > Palaemonidae > Macrobrachium > Macrobrachium nipponense. Next base: position 104,858,854 of record NC_061087.1, on the reverse strand, counting down.
CATAATCACAGGAACACTAGGCACGACCCCAAGATCCCTGAAAAGGAATCTAGAAAAACTAGAGGTTGAAGTAGCTCCAGGACTCATGCAGAAGAGTGTGATCCTAGAAACGGCGCACATAGTAAGGAAAGTGATGGACTCCTACGGAGGCAGGATGCAACCCGGAACCCCACACTATAAATACCACCCGGTCGAATTGGAGGACTGTGATAGACCAAAAAAATAAATAAATAATAATAATAATAATAACTATAATAATAGTAGGTTGACAGAATTTGCCTATATATATATATATATATATATATATATATATATATATATATATATATATATATATATATATATCATACATATATATATATGATATATATATATATATATATATTATATATATATATATATACATACATATATATATATATATACACATACACATATATATATATATATATATAATATATATATATATATAATATATATTATATATATATATATATATATATATATATATATATTATATATAAGATATATGCATAAATATGTGTATGTATATACATATATACATATAAATTATATATATATATGTATATATATACTATATTATGTATATATATATAACTATATACAAACACACATTCAGTATCCCCTTATAACACAGCTCACCTGCTGAGCGATATAGGCAAGCAGTAGAATGAAACGAGAAACTTATCTTCTTCTCCATCAACGACTTGAAAAGACCACTCAAAACTTCCTTACAAAACTTCAAAATAACTTCCCCCGATAAAAAAATTTACAAAGAAACTTCAAAAAAATACAAGAGAAACGTTTCCTTGCCGGCTATTCATACTCCATAGCAGTTACAAAATAGTTTTTTTTTTTTTTTTTTACTTGGTCAGAGGTTCCCTGCTGTTTACTTGTCCAGATGGAAGGTTTTTTTCCATGTGTCTAAAGGGAAGCATATGTTGAAACATTTTAACAAATATATGGCTTTTGTGACATATATATAGTATATATATATATATATATATATATATATATATATATATATATATATATATGCATAAATGTATATTTGTATATTATTTATAAAATTCAAAAATATATCATGTATTAACAGACACAAAAATTATTATACATGGAAAAGGGAATGGCCCACTGAATGCAGATTTTTCATTTTGCAAAAAAAAAAAATAGTTCAAAAGAAAAAAGGCTCCCAACACCTAAAAAAAAACCTCCTACACTATGATATTAATAAGAAAATTATTCTCACCTATATTATTCAAAATTAAATATATCAGCAATTAACAAATATAAAAAATTTAAAACTCCTTAGAACTCCATCACCCTTTTAGAAACTTCATAAAACTTCTTAACTCTATCGTTGAATTTTTCCTTTCAACCTTCTCAAACTTCACGGAACTACTTTTTTTTTTATTTTCCCATTTTTTTCTTCCATTCTTTAACAAACTTCACAAAACCTCTTAACTCTATGTTAGAGTGTTTCTTTCCTTTTACCCATTAATAAACTTCACAGAACAACTTCCCCTTGTCTTAGATTTTATCTTTCCTTTCAACCATTAGCCAACTTCACAAAACTTCTTCCCTCTACTCAAGTTTTTTCCTTTAGCCCAGCCCTTTGACAAACTTCATGAAACTTCTCCCATTTATCGTAAATTTTCCTTTAACCCTTTAACAAAATTCACAAAACTTCTCCCATTTATCGTGAGTTTCTTTCCTTTCACCCTTTAACAGATTTCACAAAAATTTCTCCCCTTCATCTTAAGTTTTTTTTCTATCAGCCTTTAACAAACTTCACAAAAATTCAAACTTCATACTGCAACTTCTCTTCATCGTCAGTTTTTCTTCTTTTCACCCTCTAACAAACTTCGCAAAACTTCTCCCCTTTATCGTATGTTTTTTGTTTTTTTTTTACTTTCGCCCATTAACAAACTTTACTAAATTTCTTTCCTAAATATTAGACCGCTAAATTTATTCACTTCCATCTCTGAAAACGTCCTACAACCAGAGACCAACTAAATTATAGAAGTCTTCATTAGCATAACAGCAGCAGTCGGAAATAGCCTTCTTCCTTTGTCAAAGGTCCTTTGCCACGGCCCTTTGTCAAGGTCCTTTGTCAAAGTCCTTTGTCAGAGGGACATGGATGATCTCGGCAGAGAGAGAGAGAGGAGCGTCTGGGAGCAAATTAACTATGTTAATGTCTCTGGTCGAGAATTAAACTCTTGTATCATTTGAGATTGCATTGTTCACTCATTACAGAGATTTCCCTTATTACAGAGATCGACGCCAATTATAGAGATTTCCCTTATTACAGAGGTCGACGCCAATTACAGAGATTTCCCTTATTACAGAGATCGACGCCACAGAGATTTCCCTTATTAAAGAGATCGACGCCCAATTTACAGAGATTTACCCTTATTTACAGAGGTCGTACGCCCAATTACCAGAATTTCCCTTCATTACAGAGATCGACGCCAATTACAGAGATTCCCCTTATTACAGAGATCGACGCCAATTACAGAGATTCCCCTTATTACAGAGATCGACGCCAATTACAGAGATTCCCCTTATTACAGAGACAGCAAGAATTACAGAGATCGCACGTGTTTGCAAAAGACTTCACAAATCATCGTCAAGATGACTTCATTACAGAGATTTTAATAACTTGCAGAGATTTCACTCATTACAGAGATCTCACTCATCATCAAGATTTTTCTAATTGCAGAGACTGACTAAATGCAGAGAATTTCACCTAATCATTACAGAGATTTCATTCATTATAGATTTCACTAACTGCAGAGAATTCACCTAATCATTACTGAGGTTTCACTCACTACAGATTTCACTAAATACAGAAGATTCGGCTAATCATTACAGAGGTTTCACTCATTACAGATTTCACTAAATACAAAGGGTTCACCTACAGATATTTTTTTAATTACGGAGACTTCACTCATTATCAAGATTTATCTAATTACAGGGGTTTCACTCATTCCAGAGATCTCGCGCATTATCAAGATTTTTTTCTAAATACAGTGATTTCACTCATTACAGAGATCTCACTCATTATCAAGATTTTTTCTGATTACAGAGATCCGAACTGACTGCAGAGAATTTCACCTAAATTACCGCAGTGGACCTGACTGTCGCGCAAACTTCACGAAAGTTAAAATTAGCAGAGATAAATTTAGGTCGACTAATGGGATCATCCCAGTGGATCTGAGGCAAAATACAAAGTTTGTGTAATCCTGGCAATGTTCTTTTCTTTTTTTTCTTTTCTTTTGAGAATCTGGTGGAAACTTTTTTTTTCTAAAACCGAGTATATATTTTCTTTAAGTTAGAAGAAACCCGTTTTTCTAAAACATATACCAAGTTTCCACAAACATACGTTTGTGGAAACTTGGTATATGTTTTTTTTTAAAGAAACTAGTGAAAACCTGTTTTTTTTTCTTGTGAAAACCTAGTATATATATTTTCTCTAAGTCTGAAGAAAATGTTTTTTCTATTTGTGGAAACCTGGAATATGTTTTTTTTTAATACGTTTGTGGAAACTTGGTATATGTTTTTTTTAGATATCTTTTCTTTAAAAACTTTTGTGGAAACTTGGTATATATTTTTTTAAGAAACTAGTGAAAACCTGTTTTATTTTCTTAAACCTGGTATATTTTCTTTAAATAAGTTTGAAGAAAACTTTTTTTACTATTTGTGGAAACATGGGATCAGTTTTTTTAAATACGTCTGTGGAAACTTCGTATACGTTTTTTTTAAGAAACTGCTAAAACCTGTTTTATTTTTTTAAACCTGGAATATTTTCTTTAAATACGTTTGAAAAAAAAAAACTATAATTTTATTTGTGAAAACCTAGTAGACATATATTTTCTTAAATACGTTTGTGGAAACTTAGTATATGTTTCTTTAAATACGTTTGTGGAAATTTGGTATATGTTTATTTAAATACGTTTGTGGAAATTTGGTATATGTTATTTTAAATACGTTTGTGGAAATTTGGTATATGTTATTTTAAATACGTTTGTGGAAATTTGGTATATGTTATTTTAAATACGTTTGTGGAAATTTGGTAAATGTTATTTTAAATACGTTTGTGGAAATTTAGTATATGTTATTTTAAATACGTTTGTGGAAATTTGGTATATGTTATTTTAAATACGTTTGTGGAAATTTGGTATATGTTATTTTAAATACGTTTGTGGAAATTTGGTATGTTATTTTAAATACGTTTGTGGAAATTTGGTAAATGTTATTTTATATACGTTTGTGGAAATTTGGTATATGTTATTTTAAATTCGTTTGTGGAAATTTGGTATATGTTTCTTTAAATACGTTTGTGGAAACGTAATAATGATAAAATATTCACTTCAAAACAGCTGATTTCCCACTCGTTAAAAAAAGAAGAAAAAAATCAGTCCTGGTAATGAATGTTCCACACGTTTCCAAAATATATACATATACATATACATATACATATACATATACATATACATATACATATACATATATATATCCAGGATACAATATTACATATATATACAGTATACAGTTTACATAAAAAATTTAACTTTGTCAAGTGTATACTTCCAGACTCATATGTAGGGTGTCCATAAAGTCCCAGTACCATTCTGAGCAATAAATACTTTCAATGGTACTGGGACCTTATGTACACCCTGTATATTCATAAATAGTTTAACAAGTAACATGCAGCGATATATAGAGATTAACGAATTTCAGTTCGATGTGAACGTTATTAAGAATAATGAAGAAATCTTTCGTGGAAAATTATCGCAGTTAACTTACCGTCTAAAAACACGTGTTGACGTACGAAGCAAGATAAAAAGATTAAATTTGACGAATCTGACTTGAATACGGTTACGAGGAACACAGGATTCAAAGTAAAGAATATACATACATAACAGTATGTATGTATGTATGTGTATATATATATATTATATATATATATATATATATATATATATAGATATACTATATATATATATATATTATATATATATATCATATATATATATATAATATATATTATATATCTAATAATAAAAGGAGCCCATAAAAACACCAAAATGTAGAGAGAAAAGTACTATATTTCAGAGACTGCTGTCTCTCTCTTCAGGTATATGAATGAGAAAAGTTTACAGAAAAGGTGGTATTTATACCAAGAGATTCGTCCACAAGTAAGCCAATTTAGGTCACCCCCGCTGATAATCTTCCTTTAATCTTCTTAAGCGTTGGTTGAATGAACACTGCGTCGACGATGTCGGATATCCAATTCCCTTTTGAGATGTTCATTACCTGCTTCTCTTTTATTAAGGCCGATTCCATCATTCTGTAAACTTTTCTCATTCATATACCTGAAGAGAGAGACAGCAGTCTCTGAAATATAGTACTTTTCTCTCTACATTTTGGTGTTTTTATGGGCTCCTTTTATTAGATGGAATTCTGTTGTTACAGAACACTTTTACCAGTCATATATATATATTATATTATATATAATATATATATATATAGTTATATATATTATTATATATTATAGTATATATACTATATAATATATATATATATATATCATATAATAATATATATAATTATTTATCTATATATATAGATACCATATTTATATACAGACATGCATATTAAACACAGATATCAAAATAAAAAGTATAAAATAAACAAATCATAAGATTTGACCATTCGAGCGGAACTCACACAACAAGAAAGAAGACCAGAATGACTTGGAAACAAAAACCAAAATAAAAAGTAAAAAAAAAAAAAAAAAAAAAAAAAAAAAAAAAAAAAAAAAAAAAAAAAAAAAAAAAAAAAAAAAAAAAAAAAAAAAAAAAAAAAAAAAAAAAAAAAAAAAAACTGATTAAATAGAACGCCACTCGAATAAAGAACTAAGAAAACAGACCAATCACAGTCTCTTTCTCTCACTTACCTTCCCCAGGCGCGCCAACACCTCTGAGGACCCGAGTGAGGGTTGTTGTATTTCGTCCCCCCCAGTGATATCAGGCTGAAGGACGACCTGTGAATGACACAGAGACGATTTCTAAATGAAACGAGTTATCCGAGAAAGGGAGGTTAATTCATGGTGGTTAATACAAATGACTATAGCTGGTTCACTTAAGGTAGATTCTTGGGTGAGCCCTATGCCTACGAGACATTTGTTTGGCAGCCGCTGGTTGGTTGGGAGCTGCCTACCTCCCGGTACCAGCCAATCAGCGGCCGGGAAACAAACATCTCGCAATCAAAGGCCTCATCCAAGAATCTACCTTAAGTGAAACAGCTATAAGTTCTTTATTAGTTGGGAGGGTAGGTCATGATGGTTAATACAAGAGACACAAGTTCTTTTTTTTATATTACTGGGAGGGTAAATTATGGTGGTTACTAAATATAAAAGAAATAGAAGTTCTTTATTTTATTATTATTGGGAGGGAAGTCATGGTGGTTATAATTAAATATAAAAGACATAAGTCCTTTATTATACTATCATTATTGGGAGGGTAATTTATAGTGGATGATACTAAAGACCAAGTTATTTATTGTATTATTGGGAGGGTAATTCATGTTGGAAGATGCTAAAGACTAAGTTCTATTTTATATTATTGGGAGGATAATTCATGTGGTTAATACAAAAGACATAACTTCTTTATTAGGTATATTAATATTATTATTGGGAGGGTTAGAACTCTTACAATGGTGGGGTTATTTATTATATTAATTGGTAGGTAAAGTACAATGTGGTTATTTATTAAAGTTACATTGGGAAGGGTAATTACTGGTGGTTTATTTATTATATTATATTGGGAGGTTAATTACATGGTGGTTATTTATTATATTATATTGGGAGGGTAATTACATGGTGGTTATTTATTATATTATATTGGGAGGGTAATTACATGGTGGTTATTTATTATATTATATTGGGAGGGTAATTACATGGTGGTTTATTTATTATTATTTTATTGGGAGGGTAATTAATGGTGGTTATTTTATTATATTATATTGGGAGGGTAATTACATGGGGTGGTTTTTTATTTTTTAATTATTGGGGAGGGTAATTACATGGTGGTTATTTATTATATTATATTTGGAGGGTAATTACATGGTGGTTAATACAAAAGACATAAGTTATTTAACATATTTTTGGGAGGTTATTTACATGGTCGTTAATACATAAGATATAAGTTCTTTATCATATTATTAGGAGAATAAGTCATGGTGGTTAATACAAAAGATTAAGTTCTTTATCATATTATTGGGAGGTTAATTCATGTGGTTAATACAAAAAACTTGAGAATTTCTTTATTATATTATTGAGAGTGTTAATTCATAGTGTATAATTAAAATTAAATAAGTAACAGACTACATTATTTTATTACTTTTCCCGTAAGAAAATGTTATACTAAAGAGATAATGAGGTTAATTCTTGGTGGGGAACGCAAAAGAAATATTTCATTATATTATTTTACTCTTTTCAGTTAAAAATCTAATAAAAAAAAATATAGAGCAAATGAGACAAATGAGAGAAATGAACAAAAAGGAAATACATAAACTCTTAATTTCTGGGGGCAAAAACAACAACATGGCGCTCGCGACGAAACAGGATAGTTATCCCTTACGATTCCTCACTCAACAGAAAACGGAGTACTCGCATGCCACCAACAACAAACGGCGTAACCCCCAACGTAAATTTTTATGTTTATTCGACACCTACCGAATTATTATCCTCTTTCACTCCCTGGATTTCCATTACTACCATCCATGGAAATTTCTGCGACTCCGTGTCTAATCAAGTTTCCACGTTCACCTCTCTCTCGGCCATTAGAGAAATTGCTTCCATGAGTTTTAACGAAGCTGATATCCCCAAGATGCGAGAGCCAGGATAAATTAAGGAGAGCTTTCAAAGTTCTCTCTCTCTCTCTCTACATATATACACACACACATATATATATACATATATATATATATATATATATATATATATATATATATATATATATATATATATATACATATATAATATATATATATATATATATATATATACGTGTATATATATATATATATATATATATATATATATATATATATATATATATAGAGAGAGAGAGAGAGAGAGAGAGAGAGAGAGAGAGAGAGAGAGAGAGAGAGAGAGAGAGAGAGACTAGACTAAATAAATATCAGGAAAAGACGAAGAAGAAGACAAGAAAACAACGCTATAAGACCATACTCTGTTTTTTTTTCATCTGTCCATCCACCTGTGGTGTTTTTGTATGGTAACACTGCGTCCCGGGCTTTACATAGTTACGCTATTTGTAAGTTTTAGGTAAGTAAAAGGATATCTGGGTGTACATTTGCAACTGAAAAGTGTTTTAATTATTTACTGTATGCGAATTACACCGTTAATATTCGAAATAGGATATTATTATAATCGTTGAATGTAAACTGAATGTAACTATCTAAAGCCCGGGCCGCAGTGTTGCCATACAAAAACAACACAGGCGGATGGACAGATGATAAAAAACAGAGTATACTTCTCTTACTCGGTCTGTGACTTAATCACCGGTGGATTGTTCATCATATTTTATATAACTGTAAAAGGGGTGACTATAACAGCACATTTTATAAACATCTTTACAAAAATATGACCGGAGTCTCTCTCTCTCTCTCTCTCTTTGACAGCGACGCCTTCACCCCGTATATTTCCCGATCCCGAAAAAGAGATTATAACCCATTCTTCTCCGTTAATCTCTTCCTCACTGCCGGGAGGAACAACATATATTTAAAGATGTGGCTACGATAAACAATGAACAAGTTCTTGAGTCTCGACACAATGCAAGCTAAACGCTGTGGTGTACTACTAGGCCTATACAATGGACATAACTTCTACACCTCCGTAAACCAGTTTAAAGCAGCCCCTGGGGAAAATAGCTCCTCTTTGTTATCAACGAGAGGCAACGGTTCTAAAATACGAGAAACCCTCGTCGAAAATAAGCAAGGAACGAGACACATGGGCGCCATTCAAGCAAAGCCGGTTCAAAACAAAATAGTCTACTGAAAAAAAGGGTAAAATTTCACTTGAAGGGGCAATTGAGAATCTAATGTTTTTCCATTATTTCGATACCATTAGGGTCCGGAGAGTCAGGAGAAGCAATCACCCATTACCCCAACTTCCCCTAAGAGAAAGAAAAGAAAAGGTACAAGGCAATTCATACTTAAAGAACATTGTATATTTTGTGGAAATGACTGTCCAATTACTCCTGATCCGCGCCATCCTGAAATGTGGGACAAGGCATCATTATGCCGCACATTAGACCGTGGTGATACACATAAATCTTGTAAATTTCGTAATGATCAGTGAGGTTCTGAAGCAGAACTTAGACTAAGTGGAGCAACAGCAGATCTTCATGCTGCAGTTGGACGATACCACCGAAAATGCTATCAAACGATTGTTAAACCAAAATACTGTAAAACAGAGAGCTCTTCTTCGGATATGGCCGACATGGATAATACTCCTGCACCACATGCTTGCATAACTGAAATGAAAAAAGACTATTCCCAGATATGAAATTCAGTTAATCTTCATCAAGTTTATATTGCCCAAGGTGTAAAGCTTAAGCGTCGTCAGTTTATGAACACCATTATGGATATTTTAGAAAACGAGTACATAGTGCTGCCTGGTTATAGTTATGCTAGTATTATTATTCATAAATCATCTGCAAGTCCTCCCATAAAGCTGTCAAAAGATGAAGAGAATGATGATGTTCAAACAGCTGTAAAAACTATTGCTTCCACCATTGTAAATGAATGCAAAGAGAATGTACCAGATAAAGACTGCTACAAAAGCCATCTCAATATGCAGGAACTGTTAGTAACTATTGTAATGCTTATTCCTCATACATACTGGAATGACTTGATAAGAGTGATGTATATCTTATATTTTTTATTGATACAAAGAACATAGTATCAAAAAGGATACAAGAGAGTCTAGGGCAACGTCAAGTAGTAGAAAATACAAACTTAGTATGATCAGCCCTCTCCCTAGTCAAAGTGTGACTCTCTCCTCTCTGTCACCAAAAACAAAATTCAGGTCATTCAGTACATTATTCAGAGACTGACAGAGAAAGTTGTAAAAAGAAGTCACAAAAATAAGCTAGTGATCACTGGGCCTTCTCCAATCGCCACTCTTATTCAAACTTGTCAAGAGGAACCGCACGAGGACCTTCACACCACTCATAATAATCCACCAGCTGCTCGATTTAATAAAGACTGGAGTTGATAATCATAATATGTGATGATACAGATGTTTTTGGACCTCTATTACACCATTACCACACGCATAACCTAAAATGTATAGTAATGGTGGAAGCTACTTCTGGGGGACGTAGTCAAATCAACATCAAAGCTACTGTGGAAAAACACCACCCCAGAGTTTTAAATATTTTAGCATCACATGCTTTATCTGGCTGTGACACAAATCCCAATTAGTACATCGAATAGGAAAGGCAACTGTTGTAAATGTTTTAAGGCAAGGTTACCAGATTGCTGGCCTTGGTGATTCTATAAATGCAAACTTGTCGGATGTAATTCAATAAGCATCTACACTTATATCACCCTGCTACGCGAAACTGTCAAAAGCCTCTGACACTATGTCTGGCATTAGGTATAGGGTACGACAGAAAAAATATCCTGCCAATAAAGTTGTAGGGGCTCCCCAGTTAAAGACACTACCTCCAATAGCAGCTGCATTTAGATACCATGTTTACCGGTGACACCTACAACAGGCGGCCCGAAGAAAATGTGCTGATGAAGCCAATCCACCCCTTATGGACCCGACTGACGATGTGCGGGAATTTGACCCTGCTCATACTTTTCTACTGTCAGTTACTACACCCAAAGGAGTATCATGTGCTCCAGAACATTTTCTGCAGCTTATTAAATGTTCTTGTGCTAATGAAGGGAATACATGTGGAAATGCAAATTGCAGTTGCTTGAAGGCATCTCTAGGCTGTAGTACATTGTTTTGCTAATGTAAAAGTTAAGTCGAGGGTTTGAACCAATTCGCTAAACTGATGAAAGATAGAAGTGAAAAAGAAAAAGACAAAAATGAAGAAAAGGCTCTTCTTAGAAACATTTTAAGTGATAGCTAGCTAAATGCAGTAACGCTCTATGACAGTTTGTGCGGTGCAATAATGATAACTACTTACACATCTTTCATCGATTTTTCACAAGGCTTTTTTCTAATATTAGTAATTTCTTCTCAATTATAGCCATGCATTTTTCCAAATAACAATTAATAAAACTATTTATCTGTTCGAAAGAAGAGATTAATAAAAATGTCAAGCGGAAGTATAAACTTTTACAGGTTTTTTGTAGTGTAAATACCTCAAACTCAATTAGTGCATAGATAATTTTCCCCAAAGGTGACAGAGTATCACCCGGCAGTTTTTTAATTGTTATACCCTGTAGTATTAGAAAATGCAAAAAGACATTGGATTGTCAACATTACCACTTCATGTGGAATTTTCAGTAGACTACAACCGTTATTTCGCCGTGACGCGAAGCACCGGCGATTACGTCACATAGACAGAGTAAGAGAAGTATAGTCTCACAGCGTAGTTTTCTTGTCTTCTTTTCCCGATATTTATTCTCTCTCTCTCTCTGACATAGATTAGTTGATTGTTATTTCCTTCCCTACATTGAGTCTAATTTCTCTCTCTCTCATAGGTCAGTCTCTTAGCGTTGTTTGCTTGTACATTTCCTTTCCTACGTATCGAGTCTAGTCTCTCTCTCTCTCTCAAACATAGTCTCATAGCGTTATATGCTTGCTTATTTCCTTTCCTATTTATTGAGTCTAGTCTGTCTGTCTCTCTCTCTCTCAAACATAGTCTCATAGTGTTGTATGCTTGCTTATTTCTTTTCCTATTTATTGAGTCTAGTCTAGTCTAGTCTAGTCTCTCTCTCTCTCTCTCTCTCTCTCTCTCTCTCTCTCTCTCTCTAAGATTAAATGCTGATATGAAGGAATTTATGTCCAGACTTCATTTCCTGTGCGATTCCACAGAGCGTGAAATGGCTTCTTGTGAGTACGGTCCCTACCAGTTGAACTTGAGCTGGGTAATCTCTCTCTCTCTCTCTCTCTCTAAAACTTCTTTCTTATGAACACTTTCTTTAATCAGAAGAGTCGCAGAAAGAAAAGTTTCCTCATATGATGGAAGGTATACATATTAAGTTTGTAATCAGTCGATCTCTAGACCTATGATAGATTAACGCAAGGCCATTGGCCTTGGATTAACGTGAACTCTCGTGCCGTGTGTGTGTGAGTGTGTGTGTGTGTGTGTGTTACTTTTAAATGATTTTGTTTGTTCAATTATTTTGTCTTGTTATAAACAACGATCATAGCTAATATTAATTGGGACATTTTATGTGGGCTACGTTGGTCGACATTCAAAACACCATAAAAACTAACTTTTTAACAATAAAGAATGGATTGTGTTGATCCAGCTGGGTTGCAACTCTCTCTCTCTCTCTCTCTCTCTCTCTCGTCTCTCTCTTCTCTCTCTCTCTCTCTCTGCTGTGTGTGTGTGTGTGTGTGTGTGTGTGTGCGTGTGTGTAATCTAAGCGCTTCCATCAACTCAGCTGAGAACAGTATGAAAATTACTCAACACACACACACACACACACATACACACACACACACACACACACACACACACACATATATATAATATATATATATATATATATATATATATATATATATATAACTCATTAATTTGCGGAATAAAAATAACTTTCAACCTGACATCAAGATTGAGTCCAGGGCTCCAGAGTGAATAATAATAATAATAATAAAACACTTCCGATTCGAAGATACTAAACATAATAAATATCAAAAGTTAGGAGGAAATTACCCGATCAAATAAAATCCCCATGTGAGAGAGAGAGAGAGAGAGAGAGAGAGAGAGAGAGAGAGAGAGAGAGAGAGAGAGAGAGAGTAGCACTACTACAGCGATCTATGTACCAATCTCAACAGCAGAAGCCTCGCATAGCGTAGTCTGCAGATTATGACAGCCATAACCATTAAAACTGGCTTAGTGACTATATACTGCACTGGACAAGATATGACAGAGTTTATTAATTAAAACACTGAATTATTTGGGAAGTATAATACTAGGGCACTGGACCTACTTTCAAAAATATCGGAAATAGTTCACGAAAAATACAAATAAAATACATAAAAAGAGAATATTTAACACCCGGCACAAAAGTAATCTGAAATTATGTCATTGGGGATATTCCTCTACGGTAATTGACCAACTAGCAAAAAATCGTCAACAGCTCACTAAAAATAAAAAATAAATAACTAAATAAATAATAAGAGAACATTTAACACCCCTCCCCCACACAGAATAATAGGAAATAGTTTACTAAAATACAAATAAAAAACATAAAAGAGAACATAAAGAAATAAAACAAATTTAAATCTAAACAGACAGAAAACCAACGAGTCAATCAAACGTGCAGAGAAACAGTCATTACCCAACATCTACTTTCGAACAAAAAAATGCTTTGCATGCAATAGTGCTTTTGACCAATAACAAAAAACTGAATATCTCAAAAGACATCATTCTCTCTCTACTCCACTAATGAGAATGAATCATTCCATCTCAACTTCGATTCTCGTCCATCTACCCTAATACAACTCTCATTGAATTTCCTAACATTTTATCTGTTTATTTGTCAATTTTTCAAATCATTTTCTCTTTTTAATAACTGATTTCTCTTTGTATTTTCTATCACTTTCTGTTACTTCTTCCAAATGGCCACCATGTTCTTTGGAAGCTCGAATTTCAAGTCAGTGGCCCCTTTAGTGGGCTTGTTCCATATGAATAGGATTCATCTTGTGAATAATAATAATAATAATAATAATAATAATAATAATAATAATAATAATAATAATAATAATAATAATGTTTGTTTGTTTGATTGATTGTATAGTGTTTTTACGTTGCTTGGAACCTTTGGTTATTCAGCAACGGGACCAACGGCTTTATGTGAACTTCTATCACCAGAAATACACACCTCTGACCCCTCAAAAGAATGCCCGAGAATCGAACTCGCGGCCACCGAGGTGGCAGGCCAATACCATACCGATCACGCCACTGAGGCGCTAATTATAATAATAATAGTTTATTCGCAAGAGAAGTCCGCTTCTATAACCACGGTATTAAAATCCACAAGTATTCTCTATTCAATATGCTATATACCTTAAACTGGAACCCAAGACAAGAACTCCCTGGAATACTGGAAGAGTCTGGATTTAGGACAACAAGCCAGGCTTAGGTGGATGGTTCTTGAATTTTATTGAGAATTAGGATCCATGATTCTCTGGGGGAAATAGGGGCCTTCTGGATAGCATGAAAATCAACTGGAAACTCTTTCTAACAGGATTCTTAGGAAGCCATCAGTCCACGCAAATCTGAACCTGGAACGAATCGAAAAGGGCATGGAACGAAAAAGACAGCAATTCCAGCACTCGCCTGGAATCCTAAATGGACTTCGGGAATACTTAGTAAGCCCACACACGAATGTGTGTCGAGCTGATGAACCTCATGTATAATTCTACATCTCCCCACGTATACACGCCCATAATCCATAATAAGACACGCTATAACAACGAGATGGAACCTTCCTAGACACCCAGGCATTACAGCCTCGTGCCAAATTGAGACATTGGTCTAATCTGCCAAATTCCGTACGTCCAGGAGAGAGAGAGAGAGAGAGAGAGAGAGAGAGAGAGAGAGAGAGAGAGAGAGAGAGAGAGAGAGAGAGAGAGAGAGAGAAAGCTAATATGCATGACGAAACTGCTTCCGGGGGACATGGCGTCGTAATTACGCGTCGTGGATTAAGATGATAGGCCATTTCTGTCTCTGATTAAAATCGATAAATACTAAGCAGGTCACGCTAGAAAAGATGGCTGTCAATCTTGATAATAATAATAATAATAATAATAATAATAATAATAATAATAATAATAATAATAATAATAATAATAATAATAATAATAATAATAATAACAGGGAGAATAAAACAAAGATTCACAGACATCACGACAGACACAGTCAGACACCAACTAAAGAAAATGCCAAACTGGAAAGCCCCAGGTCCCGATGAAGTCCATGGATACTGGCTCAAAAACTTCAAGGCCCTACACCCACGAATAGCAGAACAACTCCAGCATTGTATCTCAAATCACCAAGCACCCAAATGGATGACCACAGGAAGAACATCCTTAGTACAAAAAGACAAGAGTAGGGGAAATATAGCCAGTAACTACAGGCCTATCACCTGCCTACCAATAATGTGGAAGTTATTAACAGGTATCATCAGTGAAAGGCTATACAACTACCTAGAGGAGACAAACACCATCCCCCACCAACAGAAAGGCTGCAGAAGGAAGTGTAGGGGCACAAAAGACCAGCTCCTGATAGACAAAATGGTAATGAAGAACAGTAGGAGAAGGAAAACCAACCTAAGCATGTCATGGATAGACTATAAGAAAGCCTTCGACATGATACCACACACATGGCTAATAGAATGCCTGAAAATATATGGGGCAGAGGAAAATACCATCAGCTTCCTCAAAAATACAATGCGCAACTGGAATACAATACTTACAAGCTCTGGAATAAGACTAGCAGAGGTTAATATCAGGAGAGGGATCTTCCAGGGCGACTCACTGTCCCCACTACTCTTCATAGTAGCCATGATTCCCATGACAAAAGTACTACAGAAAATGGATGCCGTTTACCAACTCAAGAAAAAGAGGCAACAAAATCAACCATCTGATGTTCATGGACGACATCAAGCTGTATGGTAAGAGCATCAAGGAAATAGATACCCTAATCCAGACTGTAAGGATTGTATCTGGGGACATCAGGATGGAGTTTGGTATAGAAAAATGCGCCTTAGTCAACATACAAAAAGGCAAAGTAACGAGAACTGAAGGGATAAAGCTACCAGATGGGAGCAACATCAAACACATAGATGAGACAGGATACAAATACCTGGGAATAATGGAAGGAGGAGATATAAAACACCAAGAGATGAAGGACACAATCAGGAAAGAATATATGCAGAGACTCAAGGCGGTACTCAAGTCAAAACTCAACGCCGGAAATATGATAAAAGCCATAAACACATGGGCAGTGCCAGTAATCAGATACAGCGCAGGAATAGTGGAATGGACGAAGGCAGAACTCCGCAGCATTGATCAGAAAACCAGGAAACAAATGACAATACACAAAGCACTACACCCAAGAGCAAATACGGACAGACTATACATAACACGAAAGGAAGGAGGGAGAGGACTACTAAGTATAGAGGACTGCGTCAACATCGAAAACAGAGCACTGGGGCAATATCTGAAAACCAGTGAAGACGAGTGGCTAAAGAGTGCATGGGAAGAAGGACTAATAAAAGTAGACGAAGACCCAGAATATACAGAGACAGGAGAGCAGAAAGAACAGAGGACAGGCACAACAAACCAATGCACGGACAATACATGAGACAGACTAAAGAACTAGCCAGCGATGACAATTGGCAATGGCTACAGAGGGGAGAGCTCAAGAAGGAAACTGAAGGAATGATAACAGCGGCACAAGATCAGGCCCTAAGAACCAGATATGTTCAAAGTACGATAGACGGAAATAACATCTCTCCCATATGTAGGAAGTGCAATACGAAAAATGAAACCATAAACCACATAGCAAGTGAATGCCCGGCACTTGCACAGAACCAGTACAAAAAGAGGCATGATTCAGTGGCAAAAGCCCTCCACTGGAGCCTGTGCAAGAAACATCAGCTACCTTGCAGTAATAAGTGGTACGAGCACCAACCTGAAGGAGTGATAGAAAACGATCAGGCAAAGATCCTCTGGGACTATGGTATCAGAACAGATAGGGTGATACGTGCAAACAGACCAGACGTGACATTGATTGACAAAGTCGAGAAGAAAGTATCACTCATTGATGTCGCAATACCATGGACACCAGAGTTGAAGAGAAAGAGAGGGAAAAAATGGATAAGTATCAAGATCTGAAAATAGAAATAAGAAGGATATGGGATATGCCAGTGGAAATCGTACCCATAATCATAGGAGCACTAGGCACGATCCCAAGATCCCTGAAAAGGAATCTAGAAAAACTAGAGGCTGAAGTAGCTCCAGGACTCATGCAGAAGAGTGTGATCCTAGAAACGGCACACATAGTAAGAAAAGTGATGGACTCCTAAGGAGGCAGGATGCAACCCGGAACCCCACACTATAAATACCACCCAGTCGAATTGGAGGACTGTGATAGAGCAAAAAAAAAAAAAAAAAAAAAAAAAAAAAAAAAAAAAAAAAAAAAAAAAAAAAAAAAAAATTAAAAAAAAAAAAAAAACCAAAAAAAAAAAAAAAAACAAAAAAAAAAAAAAAAAAAAAAAAAAAAAAAAAAAAAAAAAAAAAAAAAAAAAAACAAAAAAAATTATAATAATAATAATAATACTAATAATAATAATACTAATAATAATAATAATAATAATAATAATAATAATAATAATAATAATAATAATAATAATAAGAATATTATTATTATTATTATTATTAAGATTGACAATCGGTTCCAGCGTGACCGTTTGCTCAGTATTTATCGATTTTAATAATAATAATAATAATAATAATATTACTATTATTATTATTATTCAGATGATTATATATATTATATAATAATAATAATGAGTCTTGCTTATTTGCTCGGAATGGAATTGGGATACGAAATTTGGGTCAAGGGCCAAGAGCTGGGACCTACGAAGTCATTCAGAGCTTAAGGGCAAATCGAAATGATTAATAGACTAGGGTGGAAAGTAAGATGGAAGTGAGAATATGAACGGAGGTACAGTAAAAGGAATGAAAGGGGTTGCGGCTAGGGGCCGAAGGGACGCTGCAAAGAACCAAGTAATGCCTAGGATGCACCAAAAGAGGTGTACTGGCGACACTACCCCCTCATGGAGTCAATCTTGAAAGTACTTTTTTTTTTTTTTATTTATATTAGGCTGTGAGTGAGTGCCACATATATTTGAAGTTTGGATTATTATTATTATTATTATTATTATTATTATTATTATTATTATTATTATTATTATTATTATTATTGTTATTATTATCATCATCATCGCACGAGTCACTAAATTGGTGAAAAACAAAATGATGTCAGTGTAAACATTAAAAATATATATTTTCACTTATATTATTTGCGGGTTTCTTCTTCATTATTATTATTATTATTATCATTCGGGAGATAAACCCCTATTTATCTGGGATAAGCCTACAAGGGGGTTCTTTTGGGCTAAAATTCAATCTGCCAAAAGATATGGTGTTCGTTTTAAAAAAAAGTTACAGATGATGATACACAATACAGAAAGTAGAGATACGAAAGTAATTATAAAGAAGAAAAAAAGATTAATTAATAAATTAATATAATAGAAAAAAATATGTTACTAACATATTTATTTTTGCAGTGGGTACCACTGAAATTGATAATGTAGTAATCGATTGAAGTAACTCTTGGATATTTCTGTTTTTCATATCTGCCTGTACAGAGAAATAAATACAAAATTAACAGCTACTAGATGAAAAAACAAAATAAGATAGAGAGATAAACAAACCAAGAAATGCAGGAACTAAAAATATAGACAGAAAAATGAAAAGGAAAACAGAAAACCAAATTATCACAGTAAAGGCAAAATAAATGCAGACAGAACCACATTAACGCAAGCAGCATTAAAAAGAAAACTACCAAAATCAAGGAACCATTTTCATTCATCAAAGTAGAAACAGGAAATATGAACCGAAAACTGATACAAAATCCATCACGAGATGCAGTACCAAACCAGTGTTGCCAACTGTAGGGTAATTGCCCTATGCGTAGGGTAATATGAGCAAAATCTTAGCCAGCAGGGAAATATTTTCAAGTGTAGGGTAATTGTAACAAGGTAGGTTTAGATCAATATGCTTATTAGTATTCATGATATTGCATATAAACATAATATATAGATTTATTTGTTATCATAGCCGCAGAATGTTGGGTCATTTTCAGTTATGTAGGGTAATTTCTCGTCTCCTGGGGTTAAGAGGGGTTGGCATCACTGTACCAAACAGGCTGGCAAAGATACAAGAAGACCGACAATAACGAGAGAGAGAGAGAGAGAGAGAGAGAGAGAGAGAGAGAGAGAGAGAGAGAGAGAGAGAGAGGGAACAATCACAGACCAACAATAACAGCAGAGAGAGAGAGAGAGAGAGAGAGAGAGAGAGAGAGAGAGAGAGAAAGAGAGACCAACAATAACAGCAGGAGAGAGAGAGAGAGAGAGAGAGAGAGAGAGAGAGAGACGGCACATCTGCATACCAACAATAACAGCAGAGAGAGAGAGAGAGAGAGAGAGAGACGGCACAATCACAGACCAACAATAACAGCAGAGAGAGAGAGAGAGAGAGAGAGAGAGAGAGAGAGAGACGGCACCAATTCACAGACCAACAATACGCAGGAAGAGAAGATAGAAAGGAGAAGAGAGGATAGAGAGAAGAGAGAGAGAGAGAGAGCACCCATTTCCTTGTCTATCCAACTGTAGTTATGAACATCAGCTGTGGTGACCTCGTACAATTCAAAGACCTGGGATCTTAGGTCGCTATAAAGGTTGGATTAAGTGATCATAGCATATGACCTACTTCGCACATTACTGGTAATTCACCATATAAGCTTTCTTCGCCGTTGGGGGTTAGGGACCTCATATGGTGCACTGTAAGCATTACTTCAGGTTTTTTGCACTGTCCCTTTTAGCCCCCTAGCTGTAAACCCTTTCATTCCTTTTACTGTACCTCCTTTCATATTCTCTTTCCTCTATCTTACCTTTGACCGTCTCCTAATATCGGTTTCATGGTGCTACTTTGAGGATTTTGTTTTATTTTTTTTGTTTGTATGGTGTTTTTACGCTGCATGGAACCAGTGGTTATTCAGCAACGGGACCAAGGGCTTTACGTGACTTCCGAACCACGTCGAGAGTGAACTTCTATCTGCAGAAATACACATCTCTCACACGTCGGTGCAATAACAGAGAATCGAACGCGTGACCACCGAGGTGGGACGCCAACACCATACCAACCACGCCACTGAGGCGCTTCTTTGAGGTTTTTCTCCTGTTACACCTTTAAAACGTTTTTACTCTTTTTCCCTTTCAGCGTTGAATGACCTCACAGGTCACAGCGCAGCCTTTGACCTTATATTTACATTCCATTTTATTCCGTAAAGACAGCAAAGCTTGTATTGCGAGACCAAACGGATGCAGGAAGGAACACTAAGAAATGCCTATAATGTATGGCATGAGGCGAACTGAAGGCACAGACAAGAATAAATAAAAGATACTCAAAACTTTGCTTGAACGAGCAATATGCCAACGCACTTCTGAACAGAGATTAAAACATTACATCAGGACAGAACAATAGTCATACAAACATGGCTGTAAAGTGTGTCAAAATCCAACACTTCTGCAATAATGCCAAGGATGAAACGTTTGCTAAATGAATCCCAGAAACGTATTCAAAGGATATTCATAAAAGTTTGCCACGAGACCCATAAACATTTACATATAACCCAGAAATGCCTGCCAAACGAAACTCAAGTTTGCCAAATAATACTCGTAAAACTTTTGCCAAATGAAATCAAGAAAAGTTGCCAAATGAAATCCATAAAAATTTGCACGAAACCCAGAGACATTTCCCAAAAGACAAGAGGTTTGGAAGTTTCCACAGAACACAAACAATATGCTGGGATTAACACTATGTCAAAGTTGAAAATGAACTGAAATAAATATATTGCACATCTTATTTCCATGCATAGAAAGGTCCCCTTATGGTCAATGAAATATTGCCAAAGTTATAAAATTATATTATGAAAGGAAGACAGAAAAAAAACCCATCCCACCACTATGGTCAAAATTTCCCCGGTCCACCCATTAGCAGATAGGCCTATGTAGAGCCATTTCTTTGAGAAAACCTTGACTTTGGGAAAACATCTCTTAAATTAATGAAGCTCCTCATGATGAAAATATTTCAGGAAAACAGCCCCAACGACTGAACATCCTTGCAATTGCGTTTGACATTCCTACGCACACTGGGATTAGCTGGATGCGTCTTAATTGCCATCTGTTATTACCTGTTATTGTTTCCTCTCTTCCAGCCATTTTTACTCTCATTTTTCCTCTTTGTAGCTTTTCTCCTTCTCATACGAACATTCTAGTCTGTTCATATCTGGATAAGTATATCTGTGGTACTTTGGTTCATAAAACATGGATATGCGAGTAATAATAATAATAATAATAACTAAAAGTCTTGTAATCTTATGAATCTCTGAAATGATGAAAAATCCAAACTGATATGAGTGTAAATATATATATTTTTAAATGCATATTTACACTCTGTGATTATATTTCCACCAATAACAATAATAATAATAATACAGTTGGCGCCCCCCCCCCCCCCCTTTTCCGTTCTCCAGATTTGCGGACTAACGGATTCGCAGATTTCTCTCTGGAACATATCCCCTCCTTGTTTGTGGGAAATTCGCCTATTCGCGGTATTTTTCCATGAGAAATATCCATAACTTCCTGTTTTTTTATCAATTTCATCATAAAACGCACTTTTTGTGATAAAACTTAAAAAAAAACAGGTATGTATAAAAATCTTGAGCAGGTTTTCTTGAATTTTAACAAAATAAGCCGTTTTAAGTGTTTTTTTTTTTATAGGGGTTTTAACCTTTATAATGGAACACTAAGCACAATCCCAAGATCCTTGAAAAGGAACCTGGAAAACTAAATGCCAAAGTAGCTACCTCCAGGACTCGTCCAGAAGTGTGTTCCTAGAATTAGCACATACAGTGAGAAAAGTGATGGACTCCTAAGGAGGCAGGATGCAACCCGGAACCCAACACTATACAAACCACCCAGTCGAATTAGAGGACTGTGATAGAGCAAAAAATCATAATACTTTGTATTGCACATTTCACTGATGGCCTATGGATAGAAGCTTTATAGACCTGTCCTCACACTTGTATTTTTTTTATTACATAAAATTTGTAGAGGTATCATTTAGTTGTATGGAACCACACCTGCTACACTTTAAAAACTGTTTCCAATGCGTATTAAAAAATGAATGGATTACATTCTTATCAAAAACTGCTTTCATAAAACTAAAAGATACGAACTACATATTTTTCCAACTTACTAGAACAAACCAACTTTTTATCACCTGTCCAAATAATGGCAACATTATTTTACCTAACATGAACAATACTGCATTGTCATCCTGCGCATAACTTATAAATTTTTTATGTTGATCCATCTCTTTTTCCAATAACTTTCAAGGCTGAAATTTGTAAAATTTTATACATGATTTACATGGGAATTAAGATCCAGATTCTTCAATACAATCATGAGTATTCTTTATAAGTTTTTTCCTTGGAAAATTCCTTAAACGTCACAGTAATAGTTTTAAGCAAGTGGGAATGTCTCTAAACATAATATACAAGAAAGCTTCTTATATCATAAATTTCTCTGGTATAATTATCTTATACTAGTAATCTGTTGTTGTTCTTTATTAAGCTGGCCTTCTGCCACCATGGGCTCTTGTTCATAGAGCAGCCCTTAGGTCTTATAATCCTATTTGCCATTTTTAGTGCATCTTCCAATACAACAGACAAACATTGCCATAACTGCATTCATACATATCTCCCAGCACTCAAGGCATCAAAGTCGTCAGAATTCAACCAAAAAGGTTTTGCCTAATTCCACAAAAGAAGCAGGTTAAACAATATCCAGCCCAACAAAGTTTTTTCTATGGTGTGCTTAATGATGCCTTTGGCAATGACAGTTCAGAGTCAATGAGATTTTTTATTCACAGCTATACAGTTCAACGAGATACTACAGCACCTCACAAAATCATTAAGGGATATAAGAAGCCTTTTCTAGCTCTATAGTCAAGTGGATCTATCAATGGGTCTTTCTTTTTCATGCAGGTGTGCAAGGAACTATAAGAGTTCTGGTGTTATCTCCTTTATGGTAATAAAAAGGAACACCTGGATTCCCTGTCTGCATATCTTTTCCACATCTCGGGTCGTCCTGGTTTCCCTTTCTCAACATGTGACAAATATTGAAGGCTAACCAACTTTCACCAACAAAACCTACTTCCTTCACCATAGCAATAACCACTTCCCATAATACCATAAATATTTCTTTAAGTGTACAGGAATACAGCACATTGCTACATTACAGCATGTCTGGATGCATGTATACATTCCAACAAAACAGTAATACTGTGACAAGAAAGATAGAAGTTAAACGGATTTTCTTTCATGACATCTAACATAATGATAATAGAGCATTTCCCAGAGGAAAAGAAGAAAAATAAAAAAAGGATGGGTACCAACTTTCTTTGAAAGTGAGTCACACATGATTGAAATGTCATCCTTTCAATATCTGCAGTTTCTTTTTATGCATTGCACACCTGGCACATTGTTCAACATTTCCTTCTTTTGTTTATTAAATGTAAGCTGCAATACCTCGGTCAACCAAGTTGTTAAGAGGCTAAGCTTACATTACATTACATTAATGCTTTTAGCTTCCTTGCAATTTATTAAATAATTTTCTTCTGTGCACGGTATTATGGACCAGTTACAATTTCACTCCTGATTTTTCAAACATTTATGATGATCAGTTGACCTCCGGTATTCACGGGGATGCTTACCACATGCCCCGCAAATAGCTAAAATCCGCAAATACTTGACATCTTTCTATAAATGCTTATAACTGCCCATTTTGATACTACAAACACCAAAAACCCCTCTAAAATGCTTATACCTGTGTATGAATAGTTTTTATCACAAAAAATGCATTTAGTCACATAAATCATATGAAAATACAGTAATTAGTCAATATTCCTCTATGAAAAATATGTACGTACAGTGAATAGGCAAATTTTCCACAAATAATTTGTAGTACATACCTTCCACATAAAAATCTGCAAATAGGTGAAGCCGCGCATCCGGAACAGCGAATGGGCGAAGGTTTACTGTAACCAATTCCTCCCTCTTACTCTTTTAAAGTACTCACATTTATTTAAGCATGTTCTCTATAATTTTCACAATGCTCTGCCATAAATAAATTAGTACTTATCACTGTACTTTCTGAAATACAGATGCACTATCTTCCTTGCTATCCAAAATGGCCATTCTCTTCCCTGAGTTGTATCCCTCTGTTAGTGTATGTAATCTTGATAACTGAGTGGTTGGTCAACAAAAGAGACTTCTATACATAATATGCTTCTCTCCCTATATTGACCTTAAAAATTAGTAGGAAGGACCTTCCTTACCTAGCCACTAATGTTTTCCTATACGAACAAGCATGACCTTACATCTAAAGCTTCGCTTGTCTATTACTTTTCAACTGAATCCTTCAGCCCTTTCCCATATAGTTGCCCAACTTCCTCAGCCTTCTTGCTTCCATTTCCACCAATCATTTAAGAATTAACATTTGCACTTGACTAATCTGAGTCTAGAAATGCAATTCAGAAGTTTGGTTAAATTAATTTATGATCATAAAAATGACTTTACACAATGTGGTTAAGTTGAATGTTAACTATTATGCTGATTATGGAACTTTATAGTCCACTGTAAGATCTTTTCTTTCCCGTGGGACTTTTGCATTTAATCATTAACATTATTTACAGCCTATAAGTTTTTGTGGTATTCGGAGTTCCTCTTTACTGCTTATCCCCTTGCTTACAGAGTGGGATAGTCAATGAAAGGTTCATTCATAAAAATTTCATGTGACATAAAAAACTAAAAGTGGCACAGATAACTTGAAAACTTGCATTATTGTACATATCATATCATTAATATATGGAGACAATTTATAAAATATGTATAACATATACAGCTAAGTAACTAATTATTATTAAATACTCCGAACTATAAAATGGAAATACCATCAGTATATAAGAAATGCTACTACAGAAATGAAACCAATTGTAGCAACTTTCACCTTAATTTCCAATATTCCAGAGTAATATGTCACCTTCACTCTGAAACCCCTAAAGGTGAAAGCATTAAACGTAATTCGCCGTTTGAGAGTGAAGTTGTTATACATACCACTTTGTTCATGCCACTTACCTGCAGATATATATATAGCTGTATTCTCCGAAGTCCGACAGAATTTCAAAACTCCCGGCAAACGCAGTGGTCGGCCAGGTGGTTAGTACCCATTCCCGCCGCTGGGAGGCGGGTGTCAGGAACCATTCCCATTTTCTATTCAGATTTTTCTCTGTCGCCGGTCGGTAAACAACTGTTTACAGACCTCCGCCTAGGATTTTGGAATAAGCGTCTTATAGACATTAGAGTCCAGCGGGATCGGAAGCTTTCATTGGCACGACTTCCTGTGAGTCCTAAGTCTCACTCCCTTAGCAAGGGCGCTCGCGATGACGATAGACACCCGACTATTCGGGATTCTCGGAAAGAGAAACGTACTCAACTGAGAGAAGATCGACAGGAATCCCGCGAAGAGGCTTTTGAAAAACCTTTGCCTTTAATGACTTCGAAAGACAAGGCTTTACAAGAGAGTCTGAAGTTTTCAAAGACAACGGCGGATCATTCGCGCATTGTCTCGTCTATTCCTTCAGCGGATAGAAACTCCCCCTTACGAACAGAGCCTCAAAGGAGAACCACTTCTTGTTTAGCTAAAGAAACTTCGGACCGTCAAGATCAAGGAGAGTCTTCTAACGATACGCATCCTGCAGAAGAGGAAGAGCCTTCAGAAGCATCTACGGATTATAGCACGTTAACGCGCTTACTGAAGGAATTGTTTTCGGAAAAATTCCAAGCACTAGTTCCTCTCTCTCCGCCATCGCAACTATCCTCATCCAAGACGAGAAAAGCTCCAGGTTTTGTTAGGATGGCTGCTTCGCTTTCTACTAAAAGAGCGTTGAAGAGGATGAATGATTGGATGGAATCAAGGAAGACGAAAGGAAAGACGTCCTTTGCGCTTCCTCCAGCTAAGCTAAACGGGAGAGCCGGTATATGGTATGAGACCGGAGAAGAAACAGGGTTGAGACTTCCGTCGTCTGCGCAAGGTGACTTCTCAAACCTGGTCGAAGCACCAAGAAGATCTTACCTGTCCTCGGCTAAGGTTTCATGGACTATGCCGGAAATAGATCACCATCTAAAAGGACTGTACAGGACGTTGGAAGTATTCAACTTCCTAGATTGGTGCTTGGGAGCTTTAGGTCTGCAAGCTAAGAGCCCAGAATCATTGTCATTAGAAAAGTTATCGAGCGTCCTGTCATGCATGGACAAAGCAGTAAGGGATGGCTCGGATGAGTTAGCTGCCCACTTTACTACGGGAATATTAAAGAAACGAGCGCTTTTCTGCAGTTTTACTGCTAAAGCAGTTTCCCCTACGCAGAAAGCGGAGTTATTATTCGCCCCCTTTTCTTCCCATCTTTTTCCGGAAAATATGGTAAAGGATTTATCTGTGAACCTGAAAGAGAAAGCAACACAGGATTTGCTGTCTCAATCATCTAGACTTCCTGCGACACAATCATCTTCTCGAGTAGCTCAGGTACCAAAGAAGAATTTTAAGCCCTTTCATGGCAAAGCACCATCAAGAGCTGCTACACGAGGAAGGGGCTTTGCTAGAGGCAGAACCCCCGCAAAGCAAAGAGGAAAGAAGTGACAACCTTGCCCTTCAGGCACCGGTGGGAGGGAGACTTTCTCTCTTCGCAGAGGCTTGGAGAGCAAGGGGGACGGACACCTGGTCCCTCAAGATTATAGAGAAGGGATACAAAATTCCCTTTCTCTCCATGCCTCCGTTGAGCATGAAGCCTATAGACCTGTCACCAGCTTATCAGCCGCAGAAGCAACAGATTCTACTCGATTTATTAGATCAAATGATCGAGAAAAGAGCCGTAGAAAGAGTGCTCTTGACAGATTCCCCAGGCTTCTACAACAGGTTATTCCTGGTTCCGAAGCAGTCTGGGGGATGGAGGCCTGTCCTAGATGTCAGCAGTCTGAACCTTTTCGTGAAGAAAGAAAGCTTCAAAATGGAAACATCACAATCGGTCCTAGGGGCCTTGAGACCAGGGGATTGGATGGTGTCATTAGATCTCCAAGACGCTTACTTCCATGTCCCCATCCATCCCCAGTCCAGGAAGTTTCTCAGGTTCATTTTAAGAGGACAGGTCTTCCAGTTCAGAGCTCTATGCTTCGGACTGAGCACAGCTCCCATGATTTTCATTTTCTTCATGCGGAATGTGGCAAAGTGGCTTCATCTCTCGAAGATACGAGTCTCCCTTTACCTGGACGACTGGCTCATACGGTCGTCGTCGAGAGCAAGGTGTCTGGAGGACCTTCAGACTACGTTACTGTTGGCGAAATCTTTAGGCCTCCTGATCAATTACGAGAAGTCCCATCTGACCCCAACACAGTCCATCGTGTATCTGGGGATTCAGATGGATTCAGTGGCTTTTCGGGCTTTTCCGTCGCTAGAACGTCAGCGGAAAGGCTTAGAAAAAGTGTCAGCCTTCCTGGAGAAGGAAACATGCTCGGCGAAGGAATGGATGAGTCTGCTGGGGACCATTTCTTCGCTGGAGAAGTTTGTTTCTCTAGGGAGACTACATCTCCCCTACAGTTTTTCTAACAGAAAATTGGCAGGACAGACAAAACTTAGAGGAGAATTTGAGAATATCCCCGTTGGTCAAGAAACACCTAGAGTGGTGGCTCGATCCCACCAAGATGTCGAAAGGAGTGTCCCTCTGTCTTCAGAGCCCCGACCTTGTGTTATTTACAGACGCGTCTATGACAGGCTGGGGAGCAACTCTGGGAAAGGAGGAAGTGTCAGGCCTCTGGAGAAAAGAACAGAAGCCTTGGCACATCAACCTCAAGGAGTTAGAGGCAATTCGCTTAGCACTTCTAGCCTTTCAAGAACGAGTCATAGGCCGAGTTGTCCAGATCAACGCGGACAGCACCACGGCCCTTTCTTATATCAAGAAACGGGGGGGGACACTCTCGTTCTCTCTACAAGATAGCGAGAGAAATCCTGTTATGGTCAGAGGAGAGGAACATAACTCTCCTGACAAGATTTGTTTCAGGGGTCCAGAATGTCAGAGCAGACATTTTAAGCCGTCGAAATCAATTGATTTCAACAGAATGGACTCTGCACATAGAAGTCTGCCAACAGTTATGGAGACTATGGGGACGACCAATAGTGGACCTCTTCGCGACTTCGAAAACGAAGAGACTGCCTCTTTACTGTTCACCGATCATCGACCCGGAAGCAGTAGCAGTAGACGCAATGCTTTGGGACTGGACGGGGATGGATGTATACGCCTTTCCCCCGTTCAAACTTCTGGGAGAAGTAACAAGGAAGTTAGCAGCGTCGGAAGGAACAAGGATGACACTGGTCGCACCATTCTGGCCAGCAAGCGAGTTGGTTACACGAGGTCATGTCCCTACTAGTGGACTTCCCAAGAATCCTACCAGTAAGACCCGATCTTCTCAAACAGCCCCACTTCGAGAGATATCACCAAAACCTGTTCGCTCTGAGTCTGACTGCATTCAGACTATCAAGAAACTGGCAAGAGCGAGAGGGTTTTCAGGAGAGGTGGCAAAAGCTATCGCCACCGCGAGAAGAGCTTCCTCTCAATCTGTCTACCAGTCTAAGTGGGCTGTTTTTAGAAGATGGTGTAGGAAAGAGGGCATTTCCTCCTCCAAGACCTCTGTGAGCCAAATCGCCGATTTCCTGTTACATCTTAGGAATGTAGACAAGTTGGCAGTATCAACAATTAGAGGATATAAGAGTATGCTGTCAACAGTCTTCCGTCATAGAGGCCTAGATTTGACGAATGATAGGGATCTTCACGATCTTCTGAGATCCTTCGAAACATCAAAGGTTCCACAGGTTAAAACACCTTCGTGGAATTTGGACATAGTTCTAAAATCTTTAATGGCGAGTCCCTTTGAACCTTTGCACGAGGCTTCGCTGAAAGATTTAACGAAGAAGGCCCTCTTTCTAACCACCCTAGCCACTGCGAAGAGGGTGAGTGAGGTTCAAGCAATTAGCAAAAATGTTGGATTTAGGGGACACAATGCAGTCTGTTCCTTGAGTCCTTCCTTTTTAGCTAAAAACGAAAATCCTTCCAATCCCTGGCCTAAGAACTTTGATATCAAGGGATTAACAGGGATTGTTGGTCGAGAGCCAGAAAGAGTCCTGTGTCCTGTCAGAGCTCTAAAATTCTATCTGGATAGAACAAAACAAATTAGAGGTCAATCGGACAATCTTTGGTGTTCTGTGAAAAGACCTGATTTACCTATGTCTAAGAACGCCTTAGCGTTCTTCTTGAGAAGCACCATCAGGGAGGCCCATTTGTCCTGCCCAGATAGTGATCTGAAAATTCTGAAAGTCAATGCTCATGAAGTTAGAGCTGTCGCAACTTCGATGGCATTTCAGAAGAATATGGCGCTCAGCGATATTGTGAGCACCACATTTTGGCGAAGCAACTCTGTGTTCGCTTCACACTACCTCAGGGATGTGAAAGTGACATATGAGAACTGCTTTTCGCTTGGACCATACATATCAGCAGATTCAGTTTTGGGTACGGGAAGTGGCACGAATCCTATCCTTTAGAAATTGGGTAGGTGTGCTTTTATTTTATGGTTGTTGGTTTTTTTTGGTTGTAGGGTCGACCGCTAGAGGCGGACTTCCCTTTATTTTAGCCTTAAAAGTTTTGGGGACTAACTTTGCTAGGCTAGGTCAGGTGGTGGTTTTTCTTTGCTTCGCTGCCCTTAAAGTATGGTCATATGGTCTAGACACATTGTGGTCACGCCCCCGTTGTCAGATCATCTAGATCTCACCAGCTATACAGGTCACGTCCTTGCTGGAGACTCTAGTAAAGCAAAAGCAGACTTGGGTGACAGTAATCACGAAGTCAGCTACGCTAACAGGTAAGGAACCAAGATGTCTATCATCTGCATGTGAAATGTTTCCCAAAATCCTTTTATTCTGTCCCTCCCCACCTCCAATGGTGGGAATCAGCTATATATATATCTGACAGGTAAGTGGCATGAACAAAATGATATTGTTATGATACAATAAAGTTTGTTCATACTTACCTGGCAGATATATATAATCAAGTACCCGCCCAGCCTCCCCTCGGGGACAATGACATTAAAAATCTGAATAGAAAATGGGAATGGTTCCTGACACCCGCCTCCCAGCGGCGGGAATGGGTACTAACCACCTGGCCGACCACTGCGTTTGCCGGGAGTTTTGAAATTCTGTCGGACTTTGGAGAATACAGCTATATATATATCTGCCAGGTAAGTATGAACAAACTTTATTGTATCATAACAATATCATTTTCACTGAATTGCTGTCTCAACACAAGTTTCAAATGCCTAATCAACGTTTTACTTTCCTTTCAGCTGTCTTTTGCAAACGAACATATGACAAAAATATCTTTTTCATAAGTTATTAAGGTGTGTTACAACTCTGCTGCTATAGAATCTAGTGGAATTAGTTAAAACGGTTATCAGCCATGGTTTCCTTTACAATGACACATTAGTGGAAGCAAAACACAAGTGCCTGTCTAAGTGCAAGTGTTTGTCATGTGAGTCAAACTGCAGCAGGCATGCTCGTGCTGTGTCAATCCTAGCTGCATTAGCCCTCAGTCCAGGTTACAAATGCTCACAATGTCCCTGAGCAAAAACTATCAATGTGATATGCAATTTGAAAAAGAGTGAAGGTACCAGGTTTGTCCATGTAAAATTATTTTCTTCTGTGGAGGGAGCTAATTATATATTAATAATTTTATGCCTAGTCCAGAAATGAACTTGAATTATTTGGTTAACCATACACTTGAATTATTGGTTGAACCAGGCCTCGAGTTAAAATACTCAACTCATAAAGGACTGGCCCTAAAAGGGTTTGTTTTGTAATATACAAAAAAACTTAATTCTATAAAAGGTTCTCATTCTGTAGTCATATTTTACTGAAAAGAAAAACTTCTTCAGACCTTTTCATTACAGAGCTAGTTACTAAACCTCTTGTGCTTCATGGTTACACAATGAACATCACTAGTATAAACTGACTCTCGTTCCAGCACAAATTCATTAAACTTAAAAATACCAAAAATTCACGTTATTCAAATACCCCAGATATTTCCGCATTTTTTATCAAACAAAAGAAAAATGGAAGTGGCACAGTGCATGTTAACTATGGACCTAAAGGTCCTCAGCAGTTAGTTACCTTGCTTCCTTGTGTCTGTATTTATATGTTTTATATATCTTATTGGTACCGAATCCCCATGTGTTTTGCACCTTACATTCCTATAAGATTTTCTTTTGTTCAAATATTTTTCCATTTAAGAATTGCACTTATTATTCACATACTAAATTTGTAGTCACTGGAGATATGTAGTACTGGCCTTTCAAACGAGTGTTTTGCGTTCATACTGAATTGTTTTTATGGTGTGAATAGTTTAGGTTCGGCAATATGTATATGTCCAGTCCTGGCAGGAACCTGACTTATGCAGTTTTTGCACAAAATACAGTTGTTCCCTGACAACCCCTTTTGTTTGTATCTCACAAGAGCGGTTCCCTTCGCCACTTGACCACATCTGCACTGGGAAGTCATGCAAAGGATATCAGCAGGCAGGCACAGCAGTCGTTTCTTCACCTTTGGTTTCTCGCCCTTCAGAAACCCTCCATCACCATCAGTGAAACTACGCTTTACTCAGTCAGAATTATAGTTTGGCACCTCGTAGTACCTCTTCTACAGGTTTTGCTTCAGGTCACCTATCTGCCATACCTAGTAGCAAACCCTAACCTCATTGGACGAGTTGGTTACGTGCTCGACTACCGATAATATGGAGGAAGACAAATGAACCAACTGAAGCAGTGCTTATTTGTATCTCATCCAGCAGCATTTATTGGAGACTGCCTCACTTCCTCTCTTTAGTCTCCCACAGCCTTGGCTGGATGACTGGGCAACAGCTTTGAGACAAAAATATTTGCTTTCCCTAAAAGAGTCAATGATAACACAGGAGGAGGTGAAACCACATGAAAATTCAATCCCAACCTTGCTATAATTTGGTCCAAGTAATCCTGAAAAAAAAAAAGGGCTGAAGCACCACTACCCTCACCATAGCTTTCTCTCCTTTTTGAGGTATCAAAGGTAACTGTTGGTCTCAGTGACCTAAAGTTACTTATTTGCTCTTTTTCAGGTAGATGAATTTCAAGGACTTGACGTAGGTTCTTTAGTGCAATTGAAGATATTAAGTCAACATTTCAAGAAAAAGGTTCATCTGGAAATGGACCTTTCACTCACGTCTTACAACCCCTCCCCACAAAACTAGACATTGTGCTTCTCTCGGGAAACTTACGCTGCAGACTGCCTCCATTCTGACTTTGTGACAGGTAAAAAATTTTCATACATTTTCCAGTAAGATTACTCATGCCAAAAATTGGAGCTATATATGTACTAAATATGACAATTTGTCCAAAATTGCATTTTTCCTAACTATACAAACCTGAGGTCCTTTTACAATAGGAAGGTACTAGCGGCAGCTGGATAGGTCGTAAGCTTTCGAACAAGGGGTTCGGTAGTTAACTGCTTGTCCGACAGGCGCGCGCGCGCGACTGGGAGGTAAACAAATCACTTTTGCTTTTGGCCCAAGCAAAAACTGCAGAGTGAGGGGTGGCATGAGGTGGGGCTATGTGTAAAAGGACCTCAGGTTTGTATAGTTAGGAAAAATGCAATTTTGGACAAATTGTCATTTGTTCCGACACGGCATACAAACCTTCGGTCCTTTTACAATAGGAAGACTCATTCTTGGTGGGTGGAATCTGAGTCTTTTGTGAACAGACTGGTGTTCGCCCAACCTTGGAAGCCTCCCTGGTCGTAAGAGCGAGGGAGGGATCCAAGCCTCTGTCCGATTGATCGGGGTGTGCACCGCAGGATCAATGGTCAGACCTCTGGACGAGTACTAAGAGAGAGGCAAGCGTATCTCTTCGTACCAGCAATGTAAGAACTTGTTCCTGTACAGGAGCAAAGATAAAGTCATGGTTTTGACTCTTGTAGGCATCCACTTCCCCCCCTTGTAGAAGGAAGTGGTGGATATTCTGCTCCTATCCCTAGTGAAAGGGATAGGATGGGCTCTGTCATATAGCTCAACCGGTCATCTCGTCCTTATCCAGCAGGGTAATGACCGTATCCCTCTACCCACAGGTAGAGGGGTAGAAAAAGATAGAAAGAGAAGCCAGTCACTTTCTCATTCACTATCTATTCATACAGTCACACCAGGACTCGATGCTGTTCAGCCTGCTAGGGTCTGGGTTAGCTAGACGACGTGTTGAGCAGCCACCACGGGTCCTAAGGAAACCGATCCAAGGACCTATGGGCAATATCCAAGAGGTATAAGGAAGGTGCCGGTAGTCTGGTTGTACCAGACCCCTGCCTTCCATACCTGCGCCACGGAGAAGTTCTTACGAAACGCCAACGAGGGGCCAATACTTCTGACTTCGTGAGCTCTCGGACGGGACGTACGGATGTCGTCACTACCATCAGCCTCATACGCCCTCCTGAAGACCTCACGCAGCCAGGACGAAAGAGTGTTCTTGATACTTCTTTCTTGGTGACCCCGTTGCTAACGAAGAGGCGTCGACACTCAGGCCCGAGGTGTCGAGTTCTCTTCAGATAGCGCCGTAGCGTCCTCCCAGGACAAAGCAGCATCTCATCCACATCACTATCTGCATGAAGTTCCCGTACTCTCTTCGCCGATGCCAGGTCCAGCAAGAAGAGGGTCTTGTGAGTTCCCTGGGTTGGCAAGACCTTTGGAGGCTGCTCTTAAGCAAGGAGATCTCGAACGAGTTCGAGATGTCCAATCCCGTCAATTTCAGGACGAGCGTCAAGGCGGCTCTGTATCCTTTGATTGTGGGAACTTAGAGGAGCTTCCTCGGCGAAGAAAAACGAGGAAAACCGCTACCTGCTGAAGAGTGGCTCTGAGAGGAGATAGGCCCCGTCTACGACACCAACCACAGAAGACGGCCGAATTCCCCTGGTACACAGCTGCAGAGGACTGACGGACGTTTCCAGCCATTTCTGTTGCTGCGCTACGAAAAAAGCTTCTCGTTCGCAAGAGATGGTGGATAACAGCCAGCCGTGAAGACGTAGGGACTGGACTGCTCGGTGGTACCGCTCGACGTGTGGCTGGGCGAGAAGGTTGTGCCAATGGGGAATTTCTCTCGGTTCTCTTGCGAGAAGAGCCAGCAGGTCCGGATACCAAATGGCCTGTGGCCATTTGGGAGCCATCAGGATCATCCTGAGATTCGGGATGACCAGTGCTCGACTGATCACCTTGCGAATCAGGCTGAACGGGGGAAAGGCATAGGCGAAGAGGTCGTCCCACGGGTGTTGAAGATCGTCCTCTGCAGCTGCCCATGGATCCGGCCCGGACCGGCAGAAGAACACCTGGAGCTTCCTGTTGTGCCGGATAGCGAACAGATCCTCGACTGGTCGCCGCCACAGGTCGAAGAGCCTTTCCGCCACGTCCTGGTGTAGAGACCATTCGGTCCCTATCACCTGATCCCGACGGCTGAGCGTGTCTGCTACTACATTCCTTCCTGGAATGTAGCGTGCCGACAGCTCTATTGAGTGCGCCTCGGCCCACTCGTGCACCTGCCGAGTCAACTGATACAACGGGAGAGACACTAGGCCCCCCCTGTTTGTTGACGTAAGCCACCACCGTGGTGTTGACGTACATCAACACCACTGAGTGTCCCATCAAGCGGTCCTGGAACTCTTGGAGAGCGAGGAACGCTGCCTTGAGTTTCAGTACATTGATGTGAAGGTGCTTGTCGTTCTCGTACCACACTCCTGAAGTCCGCAAACTCTTCCAGTGTGCGCCCCATCCCTCGGTCGATGCGTCTGAGAGCAGCTGCATGTCCCGGGGGGAGAGTGCGCAGAGGCACTCCTCTTAAGGGGTTCCTGTCGTCCAGTCACCCGGCTAGGTCCTGCCTCACCTCCTGTGTCCGTGACAATGGAAAGCTTGGGGGATCCGTCGCCTGTGACCAACTCTCCTTCAGTCTCCCTGAAGAGACCGCAGGTGAAGACGCCCGTTAGGGACTGGCTTCCCGAGTGACGACAGGTGTCCGATCACGACTTGCCATCGCTGAGCTACCTGTTCCTGCCGAGACAGGAACTGGGTTGGCTGCCTCCCTGAATCTGCTGATCCGCGAGTCTGCGGGGAAGACTCGCCCTGCTACCGTGTCGATCCGCATACCCAGGTACTTCATCTCTGCTTGTGCTCGAGATCGGACTTTTCGAAGTTCAGAACGATCCCCAGATCGCGACAGAACTCGAGCAGTCGATCCCTGTCCTGTAGCAACTGCGAGCGGTAGCTCGCCAGGACTAACCAATCGTCGAGATACCCCATCAGACGTATCCCGTGCGAATGGGCCCAAGCAGACACCAGAGTGAACACTCGCGTGAACACCTGTGGGGCGGTTGAAAGACCGAAGCAACGTGGCCTGAGCTGGTACACCGTCCCGTCGAGGATTGAAGCGGAGGTACTTTCTGGAGGACTGATGAATGGGTATTTGTAAATACGCATCCTTCAAGTCCACTGAAAGCATGTAATCGTTCTCCCTGATAGAGTCGAGCACTGCGCGTGCCGTCT
Source organism: Macrobrachium nipponense (assembly GCF_015104395.2). Lineage (NCBI taxonomy): Eukaryota > Metazoa > Arthropoda > Malacostraca > Decapoda > Palaemonidae > Macrobrachium > Macrobrachium nipponense. The sequence goes on along the minus strand of NC_061087.1, from coordinate 104,822,997 downwards.
CCATCGTGAACCGGGTCTGGCGAACCAACCGGTTCAGGGGAGAGAGATCTATCACCGGGCGCCAGCCTCTCGTAGACTTTTCCACCAGGAAGAGTCGGCTGTAAAAGCCCGGTGACTGATCCGTGCCGATTTCTACAGCCCTCTTGCTCAGCATGGTCTTGATCTCCTGTCTCAATGCTACGTCCTTCGATGCCCCTGGACACGGTAACGTACCCTGCTGTTGGACCGGGTTGGAGGTGAGGGGTGACCGAGATTCGAAGGTTAATAGATCTCCCTCCGAAGGACATCTACAATCCAGGTCTCGGCGCCGTGGCGCTGCCAAGTTGCCCAATGGCTGGCCAGGCACCCCCCCACTTCCGGCAGCAGGTGAGGGGGAACGCCGTCCTTCCACTGTGAACGTCGTCTGGGTGGGGCTAATCGACACCTGACAGGAGAGGGCCGATACCGCTCCGACTCATTCCAGTCCTCGTCGAGGTCGAAACCTCAGGAGGACCGAAGGGGTATTTAAATACGGTGTCCGAAGACACGTAGAAACGCCTCTGTCGCAGTAGAGGAGGTGAAGTAGCTTGTTCGACCGTCCAGAACTGAGAGAGCCTTCTTGTCCGGAGACGAGAGACTACTTGGTTCAACCCAGTCGGCAAGCTCCGATCGCGGCAGACCCACCGTCGATTTGGGTTCCCTCTCGGGCCCCAAAACGACTCGAGCCGAGACGTGGCTCTGCTGGTGGGAGCGGTGATCCTTCCCCGAGATCATTGTGCTGACGAATCAGCGCCGTAACCTCGACAAAGTCCCTCTGGATCTCGGAAGTCACAGCATCTTGCAGAGTGGGACCGTTAAGCCCTTCGAACAAGAGCATTTCCGAGAACCTTCCTCCTAAGAAGGGGAAACAGCGACAGCCCTCTCGGTCTTCCCCATCCACTTGCGCATACGTCCTGGCCGGTCCCAGAACCGTGCCTGGCACGTAGGGCGTTGTGGTGGGATCGTGAGGGGCGCACCCCTCACGATCACTCCTCAATACCTCGCTCCTCCCGGTGTAACCCGAGGAGGTTGAAGGTACGGGAGAGGCAGACCTGACGCTCCCTCCTTGCTCGCTGGCAGCACCAGCAGGCTTTGAGGGCTGCAGGCGATCGTCAACCCGCGGTGGCGATCGAGCTGCAGGCCTGGTCGAACCGTCTCCTGTGGAGAACGGCTGGACTGAGCACAGTGGCCCCGATCTCAAGTATCAGAAGAGCTGGTGCTGGTTGCCGTACCCGGTCGCTTTCTGTGAGAGCGACGGTCAGGCGACCTGCAGGCTCCACTGTCACAGTGAGACCGGTGCTTGTCCTCACGGCACGTCACGTCGCTGGTTCCAGCCGTGGCTGGCACCGGCGAACGGGAGGACCTCTTCTCAGCCTCAGCCCGTGGTTGGTCGTGGACCGTCACGTCCCTGGGTAGCCAGCTGTTCGCCGCGAGAGTGAGAGCTGGTCTGGTGAGAGTCGCATAAGCGGCTGTCACCAGTCTTCCGCCACGTGCCGTGAACCTGACGCTGAGCGGACTCAGAGGTCTGGTTCGTGGCTGCACGGTCGCTGTAGGCGACCGTACACTCGGTACCTCCTGCGAACGAGAGGCCGAGACGGACCCTGATGCAGTGGCCGAACCACTGACACCAGGCGAGGAAGTACCGGTGTTAGCCGGTACCCCTCTGGTCCCCGTAGTCGTCTTCCTTGCGGAAGGAAGAGACGGGCCCCGCCCCGGAGGGAGCAGGAGGACCAGCGGAAGGACCCTCCCGTCCCACCGAGGTGAGACGGGTCCCGAGAAGCTCCCGAGGGAGACTTCTTAGGAGGGAGGAGGCAACCTTCTTCTTCCTCGGCTGTGAAGCCTTAGAAGTCGAAGGGGAAGAGGCGGCAGCCGACGACGATGAAGAAGATGAAGACGACGACGACGACACTTCCTCCTCTTCTTCGTCAGCTTCCTCAGGACAGACGTAAGATCTGCTATCCAGGGCGGAGCCGGGGCTGCTGTAGCCGAAGCCACAGGGCCCGGACGCACCTGTACAGACAGACCAAAGTCTGGGGTAGTACCACCACGAACAGGGACGACATCAGCAGGTATGGGCATCTCAGGAACAGCAGGCACAGCCAGCACAGCATCGGTAGGGACAGCCAGCGCAGCAACGGCAGGGACAGCCAGCGCAGCAACGACAGGGACAGCCAGCGCAGCAACTGCATGGACAGTCAGCCCAGAATCGGCAGGTACGGCAGGCAGCACCGGAAACACAGGAAGTGGAGCAGCCGCCAGCAACATCCTGGTACTGGCGGCAGGTCCAGGGGCGAGCTCTAGGGCAGCGGAAGTGTGGTCGCTGCAGCGCGGCAACCACGAGCGGCGGCGGCACGCCCCCCTCTCGGTACGGCGAACGGCACTTCACAGCGGCTGTAGGCAAGACTGTTACCACGTGAGGCGAGTACACCAGGTGAGGAGGGACGTCGTCACCTGGTTGCGTGGTCACCACTCCATGGGTGACCGCAGTAGGCCCAGACATAGAACCGCAGCCCCTGGACACTAGCACGCCCTGCAATTGGAAGGACGCCCATACCTCACCAAGGCTACCAAGGTCTACCTCGTGGCAGTAGCACCTGCGGAAATAACAGTAGTAGCGATTAGTGGGGGGAAGGCCCCTCGCGCGGGGGGGTGAGCCCTCTCCGAACGAGTGGAAGACCCCTAATACAATTGTACATCGGGCACCGAGCGCCCTCCCCGCGCTCTGACGGATCGGGCGAGGAGAAGAACGCCGATAACCTCCCCCCCCCCCCCCAAGGGGAAGGGCCATTGTGGGAGCTGAGCGGGGGGGGGTTCCTCGTTCCCCACCCCCGCACAGTACCCATGTACCCAACAACAATATAAGAGCCCGAGAGCAATCGTGCCCTCGGCCCGAATGCAAGGGCATAAGGATCAATTCCCTGACTGAGCGGAACTTGAACCAAAAAAAAATTGATGCAATCAATAATAAGGGATAAAATGAAAATGCATCTTGCATACGATTCACTTCACAATGAATAAGGGCTCGGATCGAGCGCATTTGCGCCCTAGGTACCGAGCGCAAAGGTGAAAGGATCAATTCCTTACCTTTATGGATCAAGGTTTCTGGAAACCTTGATCCATAATGAATTGATGCAATCAAAAAATATATGAAAATGAAAAGACTACTGCGCGTTGCGATTCACTTCATACAAATAAAAAGGGGAAGGATCAATTCCCGGGAATAGCAGAAACATTGATCCCAGTAAACAATGCAATCTCAATAAAAAATGAAAATGAAAAAGAACTGCACTTGCGATTTCACTTCATTCAAAATAAAAAGGGGGAAGGATCAATTTCCGGGTAAGCTCGGAAACTGATCCAAAAAGAGTATTGCTACAATCAAAATAATATATGAAAATGAAAAAGAATACTGTACTTGCGATTCCACTTCCATACTAAATAAGTTTCCGTGCCGAGCGCATTCGTTCGGCAACGGGCATACAGGTCAAAAAAAAATATAAATGAAAAGAGCACTTACTTACGATTTTCATCTACACATTTCCAACCCAATCTACGCTCGGAGCGAGTGCTCCGCCCTCGCACCGAGCATACCCAATACGAGGATCATTTCTGGGAAAATGAATTCCCGCACTTACGCCCTTCAGTCCCGGCACTCGGGTAATCGGAGGGCGTGGTGACACCAAGATCCTTAATTCACAAAGAATTGAATGAAATGATTGTACTTACAATTCAGTTTCACTAGATAATTAGAAAAAGAAAAACACAATCATGCGAAAGCAAACGACGATGAAGCGGGCAGAGAGCGATGATACACGTCCACACGCCAGCAGGCCGAAAGCAAAAGTGATTTGTTTACCTCCCAGTCGCGCGCGCGCGCCTGTCGGACAAGCAGTTAACTACCGAACCCCTTGTTCGAAAGCTTACGACCTATCCAGCTGCCGCTAGTACCTTCCTATTGTAAAAGGACCGAAGGTTTGTATGCCGTGTCGGAACAATTATAATTTTCAGCAGACGTTTTACCAAATACTCTTACCCTCCTGGAAACCAACTCACTACAACACCAACTTCTATTCCATCAATTTTTGCCCTTACCAAAAGTGAAGAGGATTATCTCCAGTGTCCAGAGTCATTTGTTTATCTAAACCAAACTCTCAAAGGATGTTAAAGCCTATGGCAACAGCAGCTCAAATTTTCTAGCTGAACTGTAACTCACATTAACAATGGGTTGAGATGAAACAAATTTTTTTTTTTTTTCAAATTAATTTCTTACACAAACCCGTTATCTATAATGCATTTCTAGCCTCCCTGTCCAACTGATAATTCAAAGCTAATTGGCTAAGGTTCACAAAAGCGAGGGAATTAACTGCTCAGGAATCATGGATCTATGGTGCATGCACTGAGCTATCACTTCTCTCCTATCTGTTAAACAAAAGATTGTAAAGTCTATGGCATTAGTAAACTAAGAATGTCAGCTATCTATAAAAATGTTTGTAAGAATAAATTATCTTCATTTTTAGAAACTAAATATTCACCATATTAATATTAATGGATAAGAATAGCGCCCTCTACAGTGATAATGGGTATAAAGTTCACCAAATGATAAAGCTGCAATTGCCCTACACTGTTTATGAAACTACCTACACTGTTAATGAAATCACATTAATATTTTGTACTTGCAGAAATATATCCAATAATGTGGTACTTATGCATAAAACTTCTTTATAGTACTAATATATATTTTCCAGGAGGCTGCTAATTTAAAAACTAACATTTTTGGAGGGGAAATACATACAAGCATTGATGCTTCTTTTGGGGTGGGTGAAATCAGTTTGGTTCCAAGAGAGAAAGCAGATGCAATAGTTGGCAAATATTTACATGAGATTTCCAAGTACGTAACATAACCAATTTATCAGCAAACAATTCCAAGTCAAACATCTAACCTCTGAATGCCAGTGTCATACTTGTCACCAAAATAATTGTGTTTACAAAATAACCTTCAACAAATCAAGACTTCCCTGTCTGATAGAAGTAATACTACTGTAAAATAGAGCTTCGATATTTTATATCAAACCTCACAAAAATTATTAGTATCTAATAAATCATTATCCATAAACCAGAAAGAAACTGATTTCTCAATGTGAATGAACACAACCTTCTAAGAAATATGATAATGAAACCTTTGTTTTTTTAAAACAATTGTGACTGACACTGCCAGAACTTCTTGTTCCATAAATTCACGAGAAGAGAGGAAATCAGCTTTAGACACAGAGTTAATCAATGTGGTGTATGTAATAAAAAATTAAGGCACACACTACAAAACCAGTACCCCAAAACCATATATATTTGCTATTATTGATAAACTAGGAGTATGCTACAAAAGAAGTGTAAATATTGAATACTAATATGACTACCTACATGAAGAAATCTCAGAATATTCAATGACTTTGTAAGTCTGCAATTTCACCTTGAACCATTCTACGTTTGCTAAGCTGCATATGTCGTTTCCAATAAATATATGCGATAACATTTACACAAACTAAAACGCTACGACATCTTACTTACATTAAATATTTTGTGACCTGTAAATCTCCATAACAGCACAAGTAACTGATATGTTTAAGTTAGCAAAATACTCCAAAAATATTGACAAGTTCCACAAACATTTCCTGTGAGGAGAAAAATTGAATGGTTGTATGCTTTCAAGCCATGTCAGTTTACACATTCTACAAGAAAATTATACAGAAGTGACAAAAAACTACAAAATCTTTCTGACTGTTATCACTTTCAATTATGTGGTAGATGTATACCATTCATACATTCCTTGCAATAATCATTAAATCTGTATCTTCTTTTGATAAACATTCCACCACTTCTAAACTAAAGTCTATTCAGATTAATACCAAAGAACCCTTCATACTAACATGACATTATAAATATCTTTTGGTAAACGTTTCATAAAAAAATAATGTAACTGTGAAACAAGAAGATTTTTAAGGGAAAAAATTATTCAATGTCCTACTCTTCAACATCTAATAGTGAATTAAATTCTTTTTTAAAACTTTCATCCTCACCAAATATGGACTTGTGTTCTTGAGAGTCAATGCTCAATTTAATTAAATGTCAATGAAAAGAAATACTCTACATTATCTAAATAACCATTGTTACTAAAATTATTTTCAAATGGTTCACAACTTTTCCCTACATAGCTTAAGTAGGAACCCAATATGTGTCATCCAGAAAATACATGGCAAGCACATAGTCCCGTCAGGCGATAACTACTGACAGCATTTCAAGGAAGCCAAATAAAAGCTTCTCAACACAATGATACAGGCAGCCTTCGGTTAACAGCGGGGGGGTTCCGTTCCCGGCCGATGCTGCTAACCAAAAATCAGCAATAACAGCACTAAAAACCTGCTTAACAGCGCTGCTAACCGAATACCGGCGCCGTTAACCAGAGATTGGCGCTGCTATTAACTAGAGATTGGCACTGCTAACCAGATGTCGGCGCTGCTAACCAGAGATCGGCACCAAAAATTCAGTTAACAGCGTCGCTGGACAAGCACAGTAAAATCGGATAGCCGTTAACTGATACTGCTGTTAACCGAGGGCTGCCTGTATATCCTTAGTACAATGATCATTTGTCTGTTTACAACTTTTGGTGGATTCTAAACTATCCCCAAGAAACACTATAACAACAGTAATAGTGTTTCTTGGAGTATTCAGTATGCAGAAAATTTGTGTATTCTCCAGCACCAGTCTTTCTAAACTTGCTTTAAAATTACAAAAATATACATCAAAATCTAAAACATTCCTTGTGAAATCAAGAGCCATCCTAGGAATAACCTACTTTTAATTTACTAATAGTAACTACCAAATCTCATATGTAAACTTAGATTTCATGAAAATCTTCCAAATGCTCATTTGGATATGACCCATAAGTGGGCCTAGAGATGTCTATCCTTTTTGGATGAACTTAAGAACTTTGATGATAATCAATCCTCTTTTTCAAGAAAAAAATAATTTAAAAAATAAAATAATAAATCTCCAATACATGAGAAGCCAAGATGTTCACAAGGTTTTTATAACATATTAATTTTTGAAGATAACCAACAGATTTCTACATCATACCCTACACTTACTGATTTATCAAATGAATCATAAAGTGGAAATTATCTAGCATTGTTCTATAGAAGCCACCTTTGCGATGTGGAAAGTAGAAGTAGGAAATACTTGGATTTGCCCTAACTTCTTAATTTCCAGGCATATCCAGAGAAGCAGATGTGAAATTAAATTCTATTTCCTACATAAGTAAGTAGTAAAATATGTGGTTATAAAGGTAAACCTGGTACTTAATCAAGCAGCTTGTGGTAGTAAAATGAAAAATCTCTTTATTTGAGAAAAATTACACATGCTACACTGTCATGACTATATGCTGTAGTATACAGTGTAAGGAACTTGCAAATTCTCTACAAAACATTTAACTTCTAAACAACAATAAAGTATATCAAAAACATTAAACAAACATATACTGCAAAGTATTGCAGTTATAACCATACAATATTGTCATGCACATCAAAATTTCATGAAATCTTTGGAAAATACTTTTTAACAGATATATTTTTAAATATATATTTATATTTCTTTCAATTCAACTTTACAACAACTTTTTACACCTGAAACTACATACATCTGCAAGGAAGATCTGTATTTGTACCTGACCATGATAAATATCACATGAATTACTTATGTACATATGCATTAACTCGGAGATTTCTGCAGCTGAACTTTAGCCAGTGGTATCTAGTGAAAGTAATTAACTTCTCAAATTTTAGCTTACAGATACTAGCAAAAGTAATTCAACTCTTTCTTAGGAAAAAAATTAGATACTACTCAAAATGGAAGGAAGTCTGAGCGATTAAAGCAATATAATCTCATCTATCAGGAATGTAGTGTACAAAACTATATGAGTAATGGAATAACCTACTGAATGAAAAGTATAAAATGAAAATGGCAGAAAGAATGGAATGCTCCAGAAACCTGGAATTCATAAGATTTCTTCAGAGGAACCAAGCAAAAGACTCAGCCCCTAAGAGTAAACTTTACATAAAAACTATACTGACCTATAAACAAAAACACACCGCCGCATTTAGTCTTTAGCATCTCCTGAGAAAAGGAACATCTGTGTTGTACAAATAGCCTCTGACACTTAAAGTAGTTGAGAAATAGTAAGGAATGTAATAAAACATTCTAATATACAGAATTGGATAATCTTTAAGCATGACAAAAAACTGGTGATGTGCTATCAACATCAAAACAAAATATGGCAAGACTTCACTGCACACTTACCAGGAAGTGTAATCCTTGCAGTCTCCAAAAATGGAGCATATGATGGAGAAGTGATCTAGCATGATAGCAGAGAAATGACTAGTCATACCCAAGGCCAATTAAAATCTTTCCTTGAAGTAAGTTTCTATTGGTAATTTCCAAAGGGTTAAATGTTATTCACCCTAAGGCACATCGCACACCAACGCAACCAGTGGCATGAACTCAGCTGCTTTCGAAACCGCGACCAGTTGTACTGCGACTGACGCATTGGTTTCTTTAGAAACTCTCACACTGAGGTGACAGAAACTGCTGTCGCATGCAACTGATCGCCGCACAATTGACTATGCTGGTTGTGTGCCAGTCAGTTGCATTATTGATTGATTGATCATGGAATTTAGGGCATAGCCCAAGCACTGGGACCTGCAAAGGTCATTCAGCGCTGCAGTGTTATATGATTGAATGAAATGGATTAAAATGACAATTTGTCGAAAATTGCATTTTTCCTAACTATACAAACCTGAGGTCCTTTAACAATAGGAAGTAGCTAGCGGCAGCTGGAACAGTCGTAAGCTTCGAACAAGGGGAGAACGGTAGTTAACTGCTTGTCCGATCGTCACGCGCGCGAGGTAAACAAATCACTTTTGCTTTTGGCCCATGCAAAATACGCAGAGTGAGGGGTGGCATGAGGAGGGACTATATGTAAAGGACCTCAGGTTTGTATAGTTAGGAAAAATGCAATTTTCGACAAATTGTCATTTGTTCCGATACGTAATACAAACCCTCGGTCCTTTAACAATAGGAAGACTCACTTCTTGGTGGGAGGAATCTGAGTCTTTTGATGAACAGACTGGTGTTCGTCCATCCCTGGAATGCCTCCCTGGTCGTAAGAGCGAGGGAGGGATCCAAGCCTCTGTCCGATTGATCGGGGTGTGCACCGCAGGATCAATGGTCAGACCTCTGGGCCGAGTACTAAGAGAGAGGCAAGCGTATCTCTTTGTACCAGCATTGTAAGAACTTTTTCCTTTACATGAGCAAATGTAAAGTAATGGGTTTGTCTCATGTAGGCCTCCACTTTCTCCCCCTTGTTGGAGAAAGTGGTGGATATACACTCCTATCTCTATTTAAAGAGATAGGATGGAGCTCTGTTGAATAGCTTACCTGCATCTGACTCCCTTCCAGCAAGGTAACGACCGTATCCCTCTGCCCACAGGTAGAGGTAGAGAAAGATGGTGAAGAGAAGCCAGTCACTCTCTCATTCGCACATTCATTCTCCCAGTCATACCATGAATCGATGCTGTTCTGCCTGCTCGGGTGCTGGGTAAGCTTACACAACGTGTTGAGCAGCCACCACAGGTCCCAAGGAAAAAGTATCCAAGGACTTGTGGGCAATATCCGAAGGTAGAAGGACGTGAAGGTGGTCTGGTTGGCCCAGACACCTGCCTTCAGGACCTGCGCCACGGAGAAGTTCTTACGGAACGCTAAGGAGGGTCCGATACCTCTGACTTCGTGGGCTCTCGGTCGGAGCGTACGGATGTCGTCGCTACCATCAGCCTCGTACGCTCTCCTGATCACCTCACGCAGCCCAGAAAAGAAGCGTGTTCTTGGAGAGGTCAACCAAACTCTACCAACAATCCAAAACCCTAGACAATTAACCCTACACACCCCACACCAACCAACACCTTAAACCATTAGACACCCCCTTCCCCCACGGCCACCTACTCCCTTTACGCATCAAATAACAAAAAATCATAACTCTACACCTAAAAACACACATACAAATTCTCAAAAAACTTCTTTCTTGGTAACCCCAGTGCTAACGAAGAGGCGTCGACACTCAGGCCTGAGATGTCGAGTTCTCTTCAGATAGCGCCGTAGCGCCCTCACAGGACAAAGCAGCATCTCATCCGCATCGTTATCGGTGAAGTCCAGCAGGGAGGGGATCGTGAAAGACTCGAACCTGTCGTCAGGGATCGATGGATTCTGAGTCTTAGCTACGAAGTTCGGGACGAAATCGAGCGTCACGGATCCCCAGCCTCTGGTATGTTTAACATCATAAGAAAGGCCATGTAGTTCCCCTACTCTCTTCGCCGATGCCAGGGCCAGCAAGAAGAGGGTCTTGAGGGTCAGATCCCTGTCTGACGACTCTCGGAGTGGCTCGAAAGGTCTTCGAGTCAAACTCCTAAGTACGAGAGTCACATCCCACGCAGGGGGCCTGAGTTCCCTGGGTGGGCAAGACCTTTCGAAGCTCCTCATTAGCAAGGAGATCTCGAACGAATTCGAGATGTCCAGTCCCCTCAGTTTTAGGACGAGAGCCAGGGCGGCTCTATATCCCTTAACTGTGGGTACTGAGAGGAGCTTCTCTCGGCGAAGAAACACGAGGAAATCCGCTACCTGCTGAAGAGTGGCTCTGAGAGGAGACAGACCCTGTCTACGACACCAACCACAGAAGACGGCCCACTTCCCCTGGTACACAGCTGCAGAGGACTGTCGGACGTGTCCAGCCATCTCTGTTGCTGCGCTACGAGAAAAGCCTCTCGTTCGCAAGAGATGGTGGATAACAGCCAGCCGTGAAGTTGAAGGGACTGGACTGCTTGGTGGTACCGTTCTACGTGTGGCTGGGCTAGAAGGTTGTGCCAAGTGGGTAGCTCTCTCGGTGCGTCCGCAAGAAGAGCCAGCAGGTCCGGATACCAAACGGCTTGCGGCCGTTTGGGAGCCACCAGGATCATTCTGAGATTGGGAGTGACCAGCGCTCGACTGATCACTTTCCGAATCAGACAGAAGGGAGGAAAGGCGTAAGCGAAGAGGTTGTCCCAGGGGTGTTGGAGAGCGTCCTCTGCAGCTGCCCATGGGTCCGGCACAGCTGAGAAGAAAACATGACAATTTGTCGAAAATTGCATTTTTCCTAACTATACAAACCTGAGGTCCTTTAACAATAGGAAGTAGCTAGCGGCAGCTGGAACGGTCGTAAGCTTCGAACAAGGGGAGAACGGTAGTTAACTGCTTGTCCGACAGTCGCGCGGAGGTAAACAAATCACTTTTGCTTTTGGCCCATGCAAAATACGCAGAGTGAGGGGTGGCATGAGGAGGGACTATATGTAAAGGACCTCAGGTTTGTATAGTTAGGAAAAATGCAATTTTCGACAAATTGTCATTTGTTCCGATACGTAATACAAACCATCGGTCCTTTAACAATAGGAAGACTCACTTCTTGGTGGGAGGAATCTGAGTCTTTTGATGAACAGACTGGTGTTCGTCCATCCCTGGAATGCCTCCCTGGTCGTAAGAGCGAGGGAGGGATCCAAGCCTCTGTCCGATTGATCGGGGTGTGCACCGCAGGATCAATGGTCAGACCTCTGGGCCGAGTACTAAGAGAGAGGCAAGCGTATCTCTTCGTACCAGCAAGCAAGAACTTGTTCCTGTTTGCAAGAGGCAACATAAAGTATGGGTTGTCTCAAGCTGGCATCCACTTCCTCCCCCTTGTTGGAGGAAGTGGTGGATATACGCTCCTATCCCTAGTGAAAGGGATAGGATGGGGCTCTGTTGAGTAGCTCACCTGCATCTTGTCCTTATCCAGCAGGGTGACGACCGTGTTCCTCTAACCACAGGTAGAGGGGAAGAAAAAGATGGGAAGAGGAGCCAGTCACACTCTCATTCACTCATCCATTCTTACGGTCACACCAGGACTCGATGCTGTTCAGCCTGCGAGGGTCTGGGTTCGCTACACAACGTGTTGAGCAGCCACCACGGGTCCCAAGGAAAAAGATCCAAGGACCTGTGGGCAATATCCCGAAGGTAGAAGGAAGGGCATGTGGTCTGGTTGGACCAGACCCCTGCCTTCAGTACCTGCGCCACGGAGAAGTTCTTGCGGACAAGGCAGCATCTCCTTCGCATCGAAGGCGGTGAAGTCCATTAGGGAGGGGATTGTGAACGACTCGAACCAATCGTCAGGGACCGAAGGGTTCTGAGTCTTCGCTACGAAGTTCGTACGAAATCGAGCGTCACGGATCCCCATCCCCCTGGATGCTTGACTTCGCAGGAGAAGTCATGCAGTTCCTCAGAGGAAAAGAAGGAAATAGTCGCATGACCTATCCCTCTTCTCTACTTCGGTGATGTCCAGTACCCATACTGGTCTGTCCGTTTGCCACGAAGTCTCTCGCATCCTCCTATCCCCATGCAGCGAAGTTCTCGGTAGTGGATAGGACACCGACACTCCATGGTGGGTGTCAATGGTATGGGTACTGTGACAAGCTATTAAAACGAAGTAATGATTGCTGTGTAACAACCGAACTAAGTCAACAGCGTAGTTCGTAACTGACTCGGCCGCTCTGACAGCTGCCGACTGACTGCGTTCGGTAGGAGGCAAGTTGTCAAAGCATCCGAGTAAGTCACGTGACCTTCGCCTTTAAAGGGTTATGCCGAGAGACCAAACAAATAATGTATTTGTTTGTCACCAATGCCGGACAGCGAGGTGATGATTCTCTTAAGGCATGTGCCCAACAGGCGAAAGTCAATTGCCTTCTAGAGACCGAGGTCCCTGAAGGTAAAACATCTCATGGTTGTTGAATCTCAGCTAAGGAGAAACAACACTATGTACCGTTGAAGACGAAGGTAGATATTGAATGCAACCTACGTCTTCACAGATGAATCGAGAGAAGGATTCTCAAGATTCATAACCTGTGCTTACAAATGACTGAAAACGCTAACCGCTATTTCATTGCTGTCCGGTGAGAAGTCGTAGTTGCAATGAAAGCGGGGCGTTCTTCAGTAATGAAAACACAGGGGAAAGCCGCCTGAAGAACTGCTTCTCATGGGCTGAACATTTGGAAGTAGAGCTGTCAGGTCGGAGAGTAGGCGATGTCTTCTGACACATCTCGTAATTCGGGTTGAACAATGAACAATTGTACACCTACGAATACGAGATATTTTGAAGACAAACTCAGATGTCTGCAAAATCATTCGCATTATCGCAGTGCGATGCAGCGGGAGACTTGTACAGACTTCTGTTACCGTGCGGTAAACAGAAAGATGAAAGAGTCCAAGAGATATCTCTGTTGAAAATTCTCGCAATGTCGAAGGCGATGGAATCTAGCGTCACAGCAGTAGATGGTCCTTCATTATTGCGAGAATCCCCATTAATCAGAGACCTAAGTCCATGATTGTTGGGCAGAGATACGGTTCGGTAGTCAATCAAACCAGGGGAGAGAGAGACATAACTGACCGTGCATCTCGGAGGCCCAGCTGATACTAAGCTGCTGTCAGGCAGTTCAATACGCAGTAGTTGAGCCTGAGCTCTCGCCGACTCGTCATCCTGAGTTGCCATGTAATCCATTATTCCACGAAGGAATGCGTTCGGCTAGAACTACCGAGCATAAAAGATATGCTCGAGCAATTATATTTAGGCGAAACGAATTTCGGTAAATATAAAAGTTGAAATGGTGTTGTCGTGACAAAACCATAAGTATATAAAATTGAAACTGAAAACTCCTGGGAGGTTGCAGACAACCCCGAGTTGCAGTTCAATTAGAATACTTCTCTTCTAAGTCGCAATCCGTAGATAAACTAGGATATGCACCTACCCCTCGGACAATTCAACTGCTTAGTAGAATCATGTCGCGAGGTTAATATACGTAGTATATTTGTAGGATTCTGAACAACGATCTCCATCCTAAATTCTTTCCTTCAAGAAAACAAAATAAGGATTGGAGATCGACCACCTTCGATCTCTATCAAAGAGAGTGAAGGAGAAGTCTTCCTCGAAGGAAAGCTTCAATGGTGAACAGAATACTAAGACGATAGTTCAAGCCAAACTGGATATTCCCGTCCGATCTTCTCTATTCCAGGTTGGTCGGCCACTGTGAGATAGTTTCTTTCAGCAGCAGTCTTCTTCCCAATGCTAGAAATTCCAGGAATTCGAGCATAGGCGAGGTTCCCGATTATCGTGTATATCGCTCACGTTGGACCGTGGTCTCGCGTAAGTGTTTGGAGATCGTAAAAAACTCGAACACTGAATGCGCTAGAAATTCCGTAGAATTCTAAGCAGTCTGCGAAACCCCCACCGAATTCGTCAAACGATATCGGCTGGTGGTCCTCTCGATTCCCGTAGAAATCGAGAATGGGGCAGGATTCCTCCTCAACGACCGGGGCTTACGTCAGGTAGGACCCGAAGGTCCCCCCGGTAGCGCAGTCCCGAACGTGGGATCCTACCGAGAAATCTCTGTAGGATCCCTCCCCTTTCCCTCGTAGCCGTAAGGAGAGAGGGAATGGGGGAGGAATTGGATACTCGCTCGCCTTCCCAGTGGAACTAGCGGTAGGAGAAGGGTAGGAGCAGCCATCGCCTTGCGGCGATGGCCTCTCAGTCTGGGAAAACGTATCGTCAGGAGAAAACGTTTTCCCGCGGAGGGTTACGAACTCTCACTGTAGGTAAGGGTCTGCCGCCACTGTCGTCTGGGTGGGGCTGATCGACACCTGACAGGAGAGAGCCGATACCGTCCTCCGACTCATTCCAGTCCTCGTCGAGGTCGAAACCTCTCAGGAGGACCGAAGGAGTATTTAAATACGGTGTCCAAAGACACGTAGAAACGCCGCTGTCGCAGTAGAGGAGGTGGAAGTTGCTTGATCGATCGGCCAGAACTGAGAGAGCCTTCTTGTCCGGAGACGAGAGACTCTGGTTCGAGACAGAATCGGCAAGCTCCGATCGCGGCAGACCCACCGTCGGTTTGGTTTCCCTCTCGGGCCCCAAAACGACTCGAGCAGAGACGTGGGCTCTGCTGGTGGGAGCGGCAATCCTTCCGCAAGGTCATTATGCTGACGAATCAGCTTAATGACTTCTGCAAATTCCTCTGTATCTCGGGAGTAACCGCGTCTTGCGGAGTAGGACCGTCCAGTCCCTCCAACAAGAACAGATCCCGAGATACTCCTCCTTCAGAAGGAGGAACAGCGGCAGACCCCGCGCGTATGTCCTGGTCGGTCCTAGAACCGTGCCTGGTCCATACGGCGTCATAGCGGGATCGCGAGCGGCGCACCTCTCGCGATCCCTCATAGGTACCTCGCTCCTCCCGGTGTAGCCCGAGGAGGTTGAAGGTACAGGAGAGGCAGACCTGACGCTCCCCCCTAGCTCGCTGGCAGGACCAGCGTGCTTGGAGGGCTGCTGCTGATCGTCCACCCGCGGTGGCGATCGAGCAGCAGGCCTAGCTTTGCCGCTCGCCTGGGGCGAGAGGCTCGGCTAAGAACGTCGACGCTGATCTCTAGCGTCAGGCGAGCTGTTGCTGGTTACCGTCTCCGCCCGTCCCGATGGGAGCGGCGTCAGGTGACCTGCTAGGCTCGCTGTCGCGGAGAGACCGGCGAGCGTCCTCTCGGCGCGTCGAGCCGCTGGTACCAGCCGTGGCTGGTACCGACGGCCGCGAGGGGACCCCTTCCTCGCCTCAACTCGTGGCTGGTTCAGCGACCGTCACGTCAACCCGAGCAGCCAGCTGGTCGCTGCGAGAGCGTCCACTGGCCTGGCGAGAGTCGTCTGCACGACACTCGCCAGTCTTCTGCTCCGCGCTTCGGTCTTGACGGCGAGCGAGCTCGGGTGTCAAGACTTTGGCTGGACGGTCTCCCGCGGGAGACCGTCCACTCGGTACTTCTCGCTAACGAGAAGCCGAGGCGGATCCTGGTTTAGCGGCAGAACCGCTAGAACCAGGCGAGGAAGTGCCAGCCGAAGCTGGTACTCCTCTGGTCCCCGTCTTCTTCTCCTTGCTTGATAGAATAAAAGACGGGCCCTGTTCCCGAGGGAGCAGGGGGACCAGCAGAAGAGCTCCCCGAATCGCCGGAGCGAGACGGGCCCTTAGAAGGTCCCGAAGGAGCCTTCTTAGGGTGGGGGGAAAACCCGGGTTACCAGCTGGTCGCTGCAAGAGCGGCCGCTGGCCTGGCAAGAGTCACCTGAGCGTCTCTCACCAGCCTTCTGCTCCGTGCCGCGTCTTGGCGCCGAGCGAACTCTGGCGCCGAAACTTGGCTGCACGGTCTCCCGAGGGAGAACGTACACTCGGGATCTCTCGCGAACGAGAGACCGAGCCGGAACCTGACGTAGCGGCATCGCCGCTAGCACCAGGCGAGGAAGTACCAGAGCTAACCGATACTCCTCTCCTCTGGTCCCCGTTATCTCTTCCTTACGGAAGGGGAGACGGGCCCCGCTCCCGAAGGAGCAGGAGGACCAGCAGAAGGACCCCCCGTCCCACCGGGGTGGGACGGGCCCTTAGAAGTTCCCGAAGGAGACTTCTTAGGGGGGGAAGGCAGCCTTCTTCTTCTTCGGCTTATGGGCCTTAGAAGTCGAAGGGGAAGAGGCAGCAGCAGACGATGAAGACGAAGATGACAGCTTCCTCTTCTCCTCTTCCTCGTCAGCTCACGCAGGACAGTCGTCAGGTCCTCCATCCAGGCCGGAGCCGGGGCTATTGCCGAAGCAACACGGCCCGACTGCACCTGTCCGGAAGGACCTGGGACTGGGGAAGACACACCGTGGGCAGGACCAGCATGGACAGGCTCAGGAACCAGGAGCGACAGGAACAGCAACCAGCTCAGGAGCGGCAGGAACAGCGGCAGCGGTAGACCCAGAAGGGACAGCCAAGCCAACAGCGGGAATCACATCAGCGGCAGGTACGGCAGGCCCAGCGATCGCCTCGTAGAATCATCGGCAGCCAGCGGAACCTGGGTCCTGGCGGCCGGTCCAGGGGCGAGCTGCTGGAACAGCGAAGTCTGGGGCAGGCAACACGAAGAAAACAGGCGGCGGCGGCAACCCCACCTCGGTACGGCGGCGGCCCTAGTAGCGGCAGACGGCGTCATCGACACAGCATGGGGAGTGTAGACCAGGAGGGGGGGGAGCAGCATAAGCGGCCGTGGTAGTAGTGGAGACCGCCCCAGACCTCGCTAGACGCTGCAGCAGCCCATGGATGCTAGGCACGCCCTGCCGCCGCGGTGGTCCATACCTGTCCAAGGTCGTCTCCCACGGATGTAGCACCTGCGGTAACATAGATAGATTAGTAAGAGGGGTTCCCTCACGCACGGGGGGAAGACATGCCCCATCCCGAACGCAAGGAAGACCCCAAATACAAAATACAACGAAGAAGCTGAGCGGGGGGCAGGAAGGAGGACGAAGAATCGGATACCAAGGGAGTCGCGGGAGAGCTTTCCGACGACTTCCTGGCAGACCTTCGCTTCCCTACCCCCGCACAGCAGTGAAAAGAATATGTAATTATGAAACATGAAACCAAAGATCAATTCCCTTGCTTGATTCAGTTCATAGAACCTAAAGGGGAAAAGATCAATTCCCGGGTAAGAACGGAAACTTGATCCAATAATATGATGCTATCATAAAAATATATATGAAAATGAAACCGAATACTGCACTTGCGATTTCACTTTCACATAAAAAAAAAACGTAAGGATCAATTCCCGGGTAAGAACGAAAATTGATCCAAATTAAATTTCATGCAAATAAATAAATGAAAATGAAAAGAATTTTGCAATTGCGAATCCACTTTCATTGCATTCTATTATACAAAATTAAAAGGCTCGTGCCGAGCGCAATCACACTCTCGGTAACGAACGCACAGGGCAAAAAATATAATGAAAAGAGTACTTACATTTTTCAATTACACACTTTCGCCCAAAATACATGACTCGGCGCGAGCGCGCCCGCCCTCGGCACCGAGACATAATTCAAGGGTTCAATTCATGAAAAGAGAGGAAATCGCCGCATCTACGGCGATAATTCCATGTTGGTTCATAATTAAGTAATGAAAATGAAAACAGTGTACTTACAGTTTCATTTTCAAGTCAAACAAACCATTAGTAGAAAACACAATATAAACAAAGCATACGACGATGAAGCGGGCAGAGAGCGATGACGAACACGTCCTTCACACCCGCGGCCGAAAGCAAAAGTGATTTGTTTACCTCCCAGTCGCGCGGCGCGCGACTGTCGGACAAGCAGTTAACTACCGTTCTCCCCTTGTTCGAAGCTTACGACCGTTCCAGCTGCCGCTAGCTACTTCCTATTGTTAAAGGACCGATGGTTTGTATTACGTATCGGAACAACTGAAGTTTTCTGTTGTGCCGGGTGGCGAACAGGTCTACGACCGGTCGCCCCCACAGGTTGAAGAGCCTTTCCGCCACGTCTTGGTGTAGAGACCATTCGGTCCCTATCACCTGATCCCGACGGCTGAGCTTGTCTGCTACTACATTCCTCTTGCCTGGAATGTAGCGTGCTGACAGCTCTATCGAGTGAGCCGTGGCCCACTCGTGCACCTGCACCGTCAACTGATGGAGCGGAAGAGACACTAGCCCCCCCTGCTTGTTGACATATGCCACTACTGTGGTGTTGTCGCACATCAACACCACTGAGTGTCCCACCAAGCGGTCCTGAAACTCTTGGAGAGCGTAGAACGCCGCCTTGAGTTCCAGAACATTGATGTGAAGGTGCTTTTCGTGATGGTCCCACACACCTGCAGTCAGCAACTCCTCCAGGTGTGCGCCCCATCCCTCGGTCGATGCGTCTGAGAACAGAAGCATCTCCGGGGGGGGAGTGCGTATGGGCACTCCTCTTAAGAGGTTCTTGTCGTCGAGCCACCAGGCTAGGTCCTGCCTCACCTTGTCCGTGATAGCCACGGGAAAGTAAGGAGGGTCCTTGGCCTGAGACCAACTCTCCCTTAGCCTCCACTGGAGAGACCGCAGGTGAAGACGCCCGTGAGGGACTAACTTCTCGAGTGACGACAGATGGCCGATCACGACTTGCCATTGCTGTGCTGCCTGTTCCTGCCGAGACAGGAACCGGCCGGCTGCCTCCCTGAATTTGCTGATCCGCAAGTCTGCGGGAAAGACTTGCCCTGCTACCGTGTCTATCAGCATACCCAGGTACTTCATCTTCTGCTTGGGTTCGAGATCGGACTTCTCGTAGTTTATCACGATCCCCAGATCGCGACAAAACTTGAGGAGTCGATCTCTGTCCTGTAGCAACTGTGAGCGGGAGCTCGCCAGGACTAGCCAATCGTCGAGATACCTCAGAAGACGTATCCCGTTCGAATGGGCCCAAGCCGACACCAGAGTGAACACTCTCGTGAACACCTGTGGGGCGGTTGAGAGACCGAAACAAAGTGCCCTGAATTGGTACACCGTCCCGTCGAAGATGAAGCGGAGGTACTTTCTGGAGGACTGATGGATGGGTATTTGAAAATACGCGTCCTTCAAGTCCACTGAAAGCATGAAATCGTTCCCCTGATCGAGTCGAGCACTGAGCGTGCCGACTCCATCGTGAACCGCGTCGTGCGAACGAAGCGGTTCAGGGGAGAGAGGTCTATCACCGGACGCCAGCCCCCCGATGCCTTCTCCACTAGGAAGAGGCGGCTGTAAAAGCCCGGTGACTGGTCCACCACGATTTCTACAGCTCGTTTCGCCAGCATGGTCTTGATCTCCTGTCGAAGAGCGTTGTCCTTTGCTGATCCCCGGACATAGGTCTGTAGATGGACCGGATTGGAGATGAGGGGGGGGGCCGAGACTCGAAGGGTAGTAGATATCCCTCCCGAAGGACGTCTACTATCCAGTTCTCGGCGCCGTAGCGCTGCCAAGTCGCCCAATGGCTCGCCAGGCACCCCCCCACTTCCGGCAGCAGGTGAGGGGGAACGCCGTCCCTAGCGTTTCCCACCTCGTTTCGACTTCTTTCCAGCACCCCCTCGGGGAAAGGAGGGCTGGGAGGAGGGCTGGTTGCGGCCTCCTCTAGCAGAAGTTGAAACTACAGGAGTCTTCACACGGGGTTTGGACGGTGCAACCGTCTTCGCCGCCGTGGAAGCGCTAGCCAAGCTCTTTGGTTTGGCCGCAGTCGCTCGAGATTGCCCAGTAACCTTCGAGACTGCCTGGTGAACTAAGCGGTCACTCTCGTCAGTGCGCCGTCTTTCCACCGCAGCGTCCACCATCTCTCCAGGAAAGAGAGCTGGGGAACTCCTAAGAGGTCCATTTCGAAGCCCGAGTGCCGCCTCACGCCCGGCCCCCTTGGTCACTCGGGTAAGGACTGCGTCCCTACGTCGAAGAACCAAGTTGGCCCACAGGTTAGCAGTCTGATGGGCGAGGTAAGAGATTGCTCTTCCTCCAGACTGGCACAGTCTCCTAAAAGAAGCGTCGTCTTCGAGAGCAGAGCTCCCAGAGCCGGCCGCTACTTTGGATATTGTGAGGGACCACAAATCCAACCAGGAAACTGCCTGGAATGCTGCCATAGCGGTAGATTCCAGGGCAAGTGCCTCCTGCTGCGAGAACCATAGGTTCTCCGACAGGAGCTGCTGCAGGGACACACCTGGAGTCAGCCTCGCTAACTCCAGGTTAACCTGTTTCGGCAGTATCGGGTCTTCCGAAGGCACGTAGAATCGCCTCTGCCGCTGTAGAGGAGGAGGAAGCAGCTTAGAAGACGACCGTCCGACTTTAGCGAGTCCTCCCGTTCCTGAGACGAGATTCTCCACCTGATCCAGGACCGAGTCTGCAAGCTCAGACCGCGGTAACCCCACCATCATTTTGGGTTCCCTCTTGGGACCCCAAAATGATTCGAGCCGGGACGTGGGCTCTGCCGGTGGTAGCGGCGATCCTTCCGCGAGGTCATTATGCAGACGCATCAGCTTAATGACCTCCGCAAAGTTCCTCTGTATCTCGGGAGTTACAGCGTCTTGTGGAGTAGGACCGTCCAGTCCCTCCAGCAAGAGCATATCCCGCGATACTCCTCCTTCAGAAGGAGGAAACAGCGACAGACCCCTGATGGTCGCCTCCAACTACTTGCGCGTACGTTCTGGTCGGTCCTAAAACCGTGCCTGAGCCGTACGTCGTCATAGCTGGGTCACGAGCGGGCGCACCTCTCGTGATCGCTCCTCGGTACCTCGCTCCTCCCGGTATAGCCCGAGGAGGTTGAAGGTACGGGAGAGGCAGACCTGACGCTCCCCCCTCGCTCGCTGGCAGGACCAGCGTGCGTGGAGGGCTGCTGCTGATCGTCAACCCGCGGTGACGGTCGAGCAGCAGGCCTAGCCTTGCCGCTCGCCTGGGGCGATTGGCTCGGCTGAGAACGTCGAGACCGATCTCTAGCGTCAGGCGAGCTGCCGCTGGTCACCGTCTCCGCCCGGTCCCATCAGGGAGCGGCGGGGACGGGTGACCTGCTAGGCTCTCTGTCGCGTCGAGACCGGCCAGCGTCCTCTCGGCGCGTCAAACCGCTGGTACCAGCCGTGGCTGGTACCGGCGGCTGTGGGGACTCCTTCCTCGCCTCAGCCCGTGGCCGGTCAGCGACCGTCACGTCAGCCCGAGCAGCCAGTTGATCGCTGCGAGAGCGTCCACTGGCCTGGCGAGAGTCGTGTGCACGACTCTCGCCAGTCTTCTGCTCCGCGCCGCTGTCTTGACGGCGAGCGAGCTCGGGCGTCAAAACTTTGGCTGGACGGTCTTCTTTGGAAGAGCGTCCACTCGGTGCTTCTCGCGAACGAGAAGCGGCCGAGACGGAACCTGGTTTAGCGGCAGAACCGCTAGCACCAGGTGAGGACGCACCAGCCGAGGCTGGTGCACCTCTGGTCCCCGTCGACTTCTTCTTTGCAGAAGAAGCGACGGGCCCCGTTCCCGAGGGAACAGGAGGACCAGCAGAAGAGCTCCCCAGCTCGCCTGAGCGAGCCGGGCCCTTAGAAGATCCCGAAGGAGTCTTCTTAGGGGGGGAGGAGGCAACCTTCTTCTTCTTCGGCTGTTTAGCCTTAGAAGTCGAAGGGGAAGGAGAGGCAGCAGACGACGAAGAAGACGACGAAGACGACGACGACACCTTCTTCCTCTTCCTCTTCTTCTTCGCCAGGCTCCGCAGGACAGACGTCAGGTCTTCCATCCAGGAGGGAGCCGGGGCAGTTGCCGAAGCAACAGGGCCCGACTGCACCTGTCCGGAAAGACCTGAGACTGTGACAGCACCACCAACAGCAGGAACAACAGGAACAGGTCCGGGAACAGCGGGAACGGCAGGAACATCTGAAAGTGAATGAGCAGCAGCCTGATCTGAAAAGGAATGAGCGGCTGGGACAGCAACAGGTACGGCAGGCACGGCAGGTACCACAGGAGAGCCAGGCGTCCTGTCGGCAGCTACCGTCATCCTCGGCACTGGCGGCAGGTCCAGGGGGGTACTCTTTGGGCAGCGGAAGTCCGGGGTCGGCAATACAAAGAATCCAGGTGGTGGTGGCACCGTCCTCTTTGGCACGGCAGTAATGGGTTTTTGTATAGCAGCCGTGGGTGTCACCGACATTATATGTGGTGTATACACCAGATGCGGTGGCATCTCATATGCTGGTGTCGTTACTGTGGTTGTAGTAGTGGTCACCGCACCATGAGTGACCACTGCCGACCCCGCCAACCGCTGAATCAACCCTTGGATGCTCGGCACTCCCTGCAGTCCCAGCGACTCCCACACCTGTCCCAGGTCGTCCTTCGCTGATGGCACACCTGCGGAAGCAACAGTCGGGTTAGTTAAAGGGGTTTCCTCACGCCTGGGGGGAGAAGAACCCCCCCCAGAGCGGACGGAAGACCCCGAGTACAACTGGACGTCCGGGTAGCGGGCGCCCTCATCCACACTCGACGGATCGAGAGAGGAGAAGGACTCCGCTACCCCCCCCGCAGGGGAAGGCGCGAAACATGGGGGCTGGCCGGGAGGCAGGAAAGAGGACGAAGTGTCCGTTACCAAAGGAGTCACTGGACTTTCCGATGACTTCCTGTGCGGCCTAAGTCTCTTCCTGCCCTCGTACAGCACCCACTGCGCCTCGGACCAATTCATACATACTACACAGGGCTCGTTGCGGGAGCACTCTCGCCCCCGACAACGAGTACAAACCTCGTGAGGATCCACATCGACAAACGATCTAAATCCCCCACATCTACGCCCCTCCAGCCCGGGGCACACTCTACGGGCGACTGGAGGGCGTGGTGATATCTCCATTTCTTCTTCACTCATTGCAAAGATCAATAAAAGAAATGTAAAAGTACTTACAATCACTCTGATTTATACAGAAAGAGAGGGCAAATACTCAAACTCAAAGCAAACGACAAAGCGGGCAGAGCGATGACGAGCACGTCCTTCCCACACACGGCCGAAAGCAAAAGTGGTTTGTTTACCTCCCAGTCGCGCGGCGCGCGACGATCAGACAAGCAGTTAACTACCGTTCTCCCCTTGTTCGAAGCTTACGACCGTTCCAGCTGCCGCTAGCTACTTCCTATTGTTAAAGGACCGAGGGTTTGTATTACGTATCGGAACAATGAATGAATATGTGAATCAATTAAAATCTCTCATACAAATGACCAATTAAAACTGCAATTAAAAACACCGAATGACACATCAACCAAGACCAAGACCATCTTACATTACATAGCATTGAAAACAAAACCATTCACTCTGAACTCGCTGAGAAGAGACTGGTATGTGCCTCGAGCTAAGGCCATGACTGCTGCTGCAATGGCAAGTAACGAGCAAGTTAGGACCATTTCTTGTAAAATATTGATAAACCCATGATCTTCTCTTTTTCCTTCTGCTTATGTAACAAAGCAAGAGAACGTCCTCATCATCTGACAAAATTGTTGATAATAAAAAATAATCGCTCTGTTGTGAGGTTGCCTTGAGGATCTCAAGGCAACCGATTGTATGCGACCAGTTGCGTGTGATAGTTTTATGCAATTGGTTTCATTGTTGTGCGATCTGCCTAACAGAAGAAAATTCTATAATCTTCGATGTTTAGGCTTTTTTATCAATGAAAAAATAGGATGCATGATTAAGAATTGAGGATAAGGCTGAATATCAGTCGCTGGTTCCTCCACTTATAAGTGCTGAACAGCAGTTAAATCAAGAAAAGTACCGTAATAGTTAGGTGGTAGAGCCCAACTACCTTGTTAAGCGTAGCCCAGTTACCTTGCTAAGGGAAACCACAATCTCCTTGCTTTGATTAGGAATTTTTATCAATCAGAGAAGAGTGGTGAGTGTACTCCATAAGAAGATTGCATCCAAGAAACAAACTTTCTTTAAAAATTTGTAGGTTTTCATACAGATTGTAAATCATCAGATTTTTTTACTAACATCACGTAATTACTAGCTACATTGAATGGTGTTCTCTGCTCTTCCAAGCAAATAAAAAAAGCTAAAAATCAATGTGAACTAACTACATTGAAAACTCATGTTCAATGGCGTCTTCAGAAACATGAATTTAAAAGTTAAAACATAGTAATGCTAAATACACATAAGACATTTAAAGCCTTTAATTCCTATAGTACTATAACCTTATGAGAACATAAGCTCGAAATGAAATTGATTGGCAAGCCTTGGAGAAGACTTTTCTCAACAAATGAAAAAGGCTTTCCTGGTAGCTTTGTGTGTGGAATACTGTATATAAGGTACACAGCCTGGCACAGCCCCACCTGCAGGTTTTCATTAACTTTAGGTATTGACAAGCACCATTTCTAAGTAACTCCCTTATTACTCCAGTAAGGTTCCTCAGACTAGGGTAGTGAAAGAGCCTATCATCAGCTCTAACTGGAAATGAGTTTTCATTTGTCGTCTGGAGTTAATAACAACAACTGCACTCGGAATTCAACAGTAAAGCTTGGATTAAGGGTTCATACAGCCTCTCTGCAATCCTCAAGAATAATAAAGTACGTTTGGGGAATTCATGAAGTCAAATCTTTGTAGGAAGCACCCCTGATAGCACTTATCTGAATCCATAATGATGGATCTGAAGACCTTGTCTTCCTGTAAGAGATTGAAGTAATCAGCAAAGGAGCAAATAATGGCAAAATGTGAAATGTGAAAATACACCCCTAGTGGCACAATTACATGAAGACAACACACGATATTTTGCCTATCTTATGTCTAGTATGGCTCATCTTAAAGGAATAGTGCTCCAAAATGCCAAGATCTGTTAACAATCTCCATGACAAGAGATGCTGAATAAGAATGTTACACCCAGTGACTGTAACAAATACAGCGTAAGTACATGAACCTAGGGGAATTCACTAATATAGGAACATCAGAAATACTATTGTACCTAATTCAAGTGTGCAACTTCATCTTAGCTTCTTAAAAATTCAATAAAAATTATCACCAAAATCCAGAAATGGAAGTTTTTGAACAGCTGATAAATTGAACTCATTACAAACCATTTACCTTGTAGTTTAACACATGGATATTTGGAACTTATATCCAAATGAGGTTGTAAACGTAATGACGAAATGCATGACCATAAAGACATTAAGCTAAAGAGTAGAGTAATCCAATGGAATATCAAAAGCCGAGTCGATCCATATAAGATTAAGAAGCTGACTGATGAGCAACTGATTTACTTCCCAAGAAGCATGGGAAGAAAGTAATCTCTGGATATAAACACCAACAACAATATCAGCAAAAATACTTTTACAGAGAAAATCAAACTTTCAAACTATAAATTTTTATAATTTAAAATTGTGAGAACTAAAATTTATTTCTTATCAAGAATAGAAATTTTTTTAGAAATATTTCATTTTAAAGTCTTATCCTATATGTACTTTAAAGACAAGTCCATGTGGGAAACTTTCTAAACACTTCCCAGCAAAGTTCCAGATAGCTTCCACCTGGTCTACTTGAATGGAATATTCTCTGAGAGAAACATGGAGTATGGTAATCTTTACAAAGAAGGGAGATTACAGCATTACAAATCCAAAAATAAATATGTACTCCACAACAGATGGAAGAAAATGTCAATATAGTATATATATATTTTGTATAAAATATATAAAACTGTTTCAGCCAACTAGATAAAATACTTTACTAACAAAACTTCAAAAGACCTACTGAAAACCAAGAACCAGAAAACCAGCGTCTGTATCTATTACTATAATATAAAGAACTACAACTTTATAAAAATACTACTACATAAAACTATATAATCTTCAAAATCATACCTTTCTGAGACAGAAAGGCCATGAAACAATGGAAAATGAACTTAGAAAAATATGCCACTAAATAGGAATACTTACCCTTTTTATTAGAACAAGCAAAAATGCTTCTGCACACCATCTAACCAACACTATTCTTCGTAGCAAAATAAAAACATAGCAGTAAACCTCTGCAGTCCCTATAAGTCTTTCAATCTCAGTAGTACTGCAAAATTAAACTTTCTATTAAATAAGACAAAGGATGGTAAGTTAAAAGAATAAAAAAATCTCATACCTAGGTACACAGATCTTTTAAGCTTTAAGGAAGGCACAGGCTAAACCTTAAATTACGTTCAAATTACGTTCACTTTCATACATGACAGAAATGAATTATACAGTAATACATTTCATGAAATTTTCAGGTTAAAAGTTGTTCTAGACAACTGAAGACGAACCATTCAAACAATTACATAACAATTTAAAGTTGATATGCTTAAACTGAAGGAATTTAACAGATTCATTATTACAAAATAATTGCATAGATTGCTCCAGACAAGATTATGGCAACAGAATGCCATCTTGAACCCTATAAGTACATAAGGCTTTAAAGTAATGCTAATACATGCATCAGTCAGTCAGGCAGGTGTTTATATCACTTGGTTACAATTTGCACGAAACATATCTCATTAAAGAAGGGTCACAAGATGCAGGGATTTACGACTTGAGTCAGTTCTCAAGCGTTCACTTGGGTATTTTACCTATACAAAATGATGCATAGTAAACCACAATGCACATAAACTATCATAAAATTACATCTAGACATTATGAAAAGATTAAATTACGAGCAGTATGATGGCACAAAACTATATATCACTTTCCTCTTGTACTTTAGATCACTGCACTTCGAAATAACCATAAAAAAATAAAAAGGACCATGAAATCTGACATAGAATAACTAAAACCAGTACTTTCAACATATAGATATGGCAAATAACACTCTACTGAGTAATAGCAGGTACAATTTCGCTAAATATCAGTAATTTACTTACTTTTCCTCTATCTCAGATCCTCGACGAGAGTTGCTCGTGACGGTTTCGTCACTGCCATCACTATGGTCGCTTAAATCGGATGTTCTGACCAAAGGAGTTTCTGGCGTCATAGAGGACATTGCACGTGAACTTTGTGAAGTACTTGAACTTGACCCTGAGAGAGGAGAGCTCGTCTCTCCCGGCAGGCCAGCAGAGGACGAGCTGTTCATAACTCTCGAGGAGATAGTAGTATGCAAAGACCCAGTAAACATCCCGGTCATTGTGTTCATCAGTCCTGTTATTGTCGTTGTCATTGTTTTGTTTGCATCACTACTTTGTGTTCCAGTAACTGAAGGCACTGAGTCGTCTACCACATCATTGTGAGACACTGTGTACGTACCACCAGAGCCAACAACAAGTCCAGTACTCCCATCCACTGTGAATGTTCCATCGCAAATTCCACTCGAGTTGGGAACTGGAGTGTTTGAGGGAGGACACGGAAGATTATTAAGGACATGTGAGGACGGAGACTGGGGTGACTGGGGATCTGTGGGTAGGGAAGACATGCAAGATACAAGGGTATTGGTCGAACACTCACTTCCACAGGGCGAAGGAAGACTTACTAATGTACCATTACTTCCATCATCATCTGAAAAGTAGAATTGCAACCATTACAAAATCTTGAAAAGAAATACTTAAATGAAAGTGGACACAGATGATGTGCTAAAATTATGAGACTAAAAAGCATATGCCATTTATAGTGCACTTCAATACACTGCAACATAAATTGCACAAATCATTTCAATTTGCAAATACAGTATATTAATGAGACAAAGTTAAATGTTCACACACATATTAGTCGACTTAAGATAGTTGCAAACTTTTCCCCGCTATCATGGGCTGATAAATAATTAGGCTTAATATATACAATTAGAATGTAACTCACATTACAAAACCACATTAAATACTGATTCAAAAGCAACATAAAGGAATAATTATTGAAACACAAAGACTAACTGTAAAAAATAATAAAGTAAGATTTTAACGGATGTTTCCTCTTAATTCAAAGGAATTCTTTTAGCTGTTAAGATTTAAGCCATGCATGTGATGTAGTGAGCAGGAAAAAAGCTTCTCAACAGCATGGGGTTACAACTCAAGATCTATTTTGAATAGTGAACGACTCCATTTCTCACTTGCTGTACCATTTCTTGGCACTAAAATCATTAAATAAGATGGATTCAACTTTCAAGATCTAAACCTATCATAGCTTTCACCAAACAAGTAACACTGATATATCAACATTCAAAATTCTACTAAGTTCTGACAATTACAAGTTTCTGCCAAGATTCATGAGACATTCTAAAATGGTGCATGATAAAATTATTAAAAATCAAGTAAATTACTGCAAAAAATACATACAAGGTTGAACAGAATCAAAGTAATACAGAGTAAAAGAAATTTTACCACAGACTCTACATTAAACTTGATTATCATGAGTTAGTTTGAGCTTGGTATTTCCGCAAGTTCTCTAAAAAGGCAAAAAACATCATACTAAACAAAAAAGAAAGAAATACATATTCTACCACAATTCATTCCAAAAATTTTAAAAATAAAAAGATCTGGGAAGTGTTACAGTCTCCTCTTTGCGAGATATCATGCACCCCTACCTGTGAAAAAGTTTACATAGTAGTCTATGAGAATAAATACTTCACACAAAATTAAAAAGCCAGACTTGAAATCAATAATAAAACAGGAAATAACATTACATCATAACCTACACAAACCACATGCAAATATCTACTACCACGTATAATACAAAATGACAACACCTAAAGAAAGAATTTACCCTGTTTACACTTAAAGAATACAATACAGTACAGTTACAAGAGATAAATCCACTTAAAGAATAAGAATCATCATAGTGAACTTACAAAAGCAGTAGAGGTTATGAGCACCTACTAATAAATAAAACAGATAAATTTAACATACAATGAACCTTGAGAGAAAGCATCAAAGAACTCATCATCGCTGACAGCATCGAAGAATCTACGTGGTCTTGGCAGTGAGACATAGGAATTGGCAGGTGTGTTGTAAATGGATGACCCGTTGGATGAAACATGGGAGGCAATGGATTCTTCCAACTCATGGTGTTCTGTCGCCAGCACCCTAAGAGATTCCTCCAAAACACGGACTTTTTCCCGTTCCTCCTTCAACTGCAGATCTCTAACCTAGGTAATAATAAAGATCTTTGGTAATTTCAAACATCATATCAGCAATAAATATAGGAAAATGCATATTTTACCAATAAATACATATAGGAAAATGCATATTTTAAATTTATTCACAGTTTATATTCTTAAAAACATATTTGCATATTTACCTAAATAAAATGTCGATAAGCAACAATGCATATTTGTTCGAGAAACAAAATGCTATACAGGGCAAAAAGGTTTCTTGATTAAACAACTTGTAACAATTACTGTTTTACTGTTATGGAAGTTTAATAAGACCAGAGTCCCAATTCCACACTGACATAATGTGGCCAAAGGATTTGTTCTTCAATGAAAAGTTAGAGGAGAATAAAAATGAAAGAAGTTACACAGCTAGACTGGTTCAAATGAAATTGAATAAAGAGTAAAATTTTCTTATAAACATGCCAAAGCATAATGAAAAGCTTGGCCCTCCCCTGGCCCCCCATCATGAACATACCTCTTCTTGCTGTTTCATCAATGAAAGACAGTGTGTGAGGCTATTTGTCATATTCCGAGCAGTTCCTGCTAATGTTGAAAATTTCTGTAAAGCAAGAGACACAGAAGTAGAAAAATCTTAATAGACTTTCACTTATGTAATTATAAGGTTTATGAAGTTATTTGTAAGCTCAGCAAAAACTATATATAAGTTTAGCATCATATTCTTTCCCCAGTTCTGCCATATCAGTTTTAATCTTATTTTCTGGGTGAAATCATTTATCTTTTATCTAACTGTCAGATCTAACTGGTTTACAGAATGTCTTGTGCACGACTCCTACGACTTTTGGTTAACAGTAGCGCAAATTATCTGTATATTCCAATGCTAACATTACGTATATGCACAAGAGGAAATCTATATTTTTACTGTTGAGTGCATTAAACAACACAAAATTAATTTTTATTAGCAAGCACTAGAAAATCAAAACATGCCAAATTCTCACTTCATTTGTACAGAGCAAGAATAGCTAATGAAATCGTACTACTGGTAACTCACCTTGATAACATTATGAACACCTTGATGCTGGGAGTGATCCAAATCCAAGGAAGCCAAGGTAGCCATTACCTCTTCCACTTGCTGTTCCATCAGCTGCTGATGTGCAGTGGCTGTTTCCACAGCATCCTTGGATAAAATAAAAAGTATAAAACTAAAGAATTTACATTCCAAGTCAAGTCATCTCATCTTACAACAGCAACTACAGCTTGCACTGAATCTTATGCAAATTTAAAACTAGTCTTTTCTGCACAAATTCTGAGCATATGCATTACGTATAGAGTCGCTATCAGGGCAACCATAAGCCACAAGAAGATAAAGGACTATAATTATATCAGATCCAAATCTGGTTTACCATATACTAGATTTACTCAATTAGGTTACAGTAACACCTCAATTAATGGACATCTACTTAATGTTTTAGGGCTGTTGCCTTGTATAATAAGGCGCCCTATGAGGTTATGTTAGACTTGCGATAATCTTACGCTAAGTCGGTTGGTATTGCACTTCCATATTCAATGGAGTGTCTTGGGGTTTGTAGATCACTTACGAAGTCGGTATTATCTTCTTGGTTATGACGACGATGTGTTAAACTCATGATGATTCGGTGAGGAGGTTCTTGTAGAAAACACGAAGTATAAAAATATATATACGTATTCTTCTGAATTTACATGGTGAAGATCAGGTATGATTGTACAAGTCTTCTAATGACGATAGCTTGATCGCTTCTGCCAATGATGATGGCTAATTCTATTCTCTCTACATGATAAAGCTTAGGTAAAGAGGTACAAGTCTTCTAATGACGATAGCTAACTCTCTTCTGCCTCGCCTACCATCTCGGTTACAAGTTATGAAGGAAGCAGATAGTAGCTTGAACATATGAACATACAATCAGATGACATAGTTACATACGAACACACAATCAGATACAGTTACTAATCACGTAGGCCGCTTGAGCTATAGGTCACAATGTTTGTCTCAAGCAGGAAGCTTGGACTAAAGTTTATAAACAATTGAATGACTACAGGTGATGGCATGTCAACTTAGCCTACATACTTATTGTATACGTCATCTTTAGCGTCTCTAGTCTGATCACATTCCTGCAAGCAATCTGGTTGACCTCTTTAGTTTTAGTCTTTTATATATATGGAATAACATTCCATATTTTTATTATGTAAACACTTACATTAGCTCGGTCAGCTACCAAAACCAACTACTGAATATTACTCAAACTTGACTTGCATTTGACTTATAGGAGTGTGATACAGACACTATGTGAATATATATAAGGGATTTTGACGAAGGAAAAATCTATTTCTGGGTGATTGGCTCGTGTCGCCCTATGAAAGTATCCTTAATATCATTCTTTCTAGGTAAAATTAGCCTAAAATTACCAGAGAAAAACAAATTAAGAAAATGTCAGTAAAACTGACTCCGCTCACTCTTAAAAAGAAGTGTCGGTTATGATATAGGGAGGGCGAGTGTGGAACACTACCACGAGACAAATACCAATTAGAACTTCTATCAGAATCCCCCCAAGAGAGAGCTGATACCAACGGGCGATGCAGACCTCTACTTACTACGACTAGAGGGACGCCACGGACAGCAGCGCCCTAGCGGTCATCCTTAATTAAAACAGCTAAATACATCTTGTCCTGCCAGGGGGGGAAAACAAACCATCAAGGGGGGGTTTCATAGGGCGACACGAGCCAATCACCCAGAAATAGATTTTTCCTTCGTCAAAATCCCTTTTCTGGGCTCAGCTCGTGTCGGCCTATGAAAGAGTACCAGAGAAACAGACAAGATGGTAAAAAAAGGACAATGAAAACAGTGTAAAATGATGGATATAATATAAGTAAATCAATTACAGCATACAGATTAAGCACTTAAACTAACTTATACTAAACAGTAAAATAATAGAACGTTAGTAATCTTAAAGTACTTAATGGTAATTACAGTAAATTACAGAGCTGCATGTAATATAAAGAAAAAAGGGGATTTACTTAACAAAATTATAAAATATACACATTCGTGTGCCCTACCCTAGCATAAAAATAAGGGTAGGTACACTGAAATCCATCATTAATACAAATAGTGCAAAATATATACAAACACATTGTGACTGAAGTTCATCATAAATACAAAATGGTGAATATATACAAACATATTGTGTCCTACCCTAGCATAAAAATAAGGGTAGGTACACTGAAGTACATATCAGTATAAATGTGGATGTCCCTAGCAAAAAAATAAGGGACAATCCACTATATGATTCAACGGCTAAGGCTATGATGTTTGAGTAGCCTGGCGATAGGGTGAGGCATGTTGGCTGATGTAGGTAGAAAGGAGACCTGGATTATACTACAACTACTATACAGTATCAGGGGAAACTATGTTTCCCGCTGCTACTGCTGAAAACTTTAAAGATTCCAAGGACTTTAAATAATGCCGTTTAAAGACTGTCGGGGATTTCCATCCAGTATACTTTCTAAGATCCTCAAAGTTCATATGTTGAAAATAATTAATTGAGGTGGCTACTCCCCTGATATCATGTGCTTTTGGGAATGACTCAGGGTTGGCTTGTTTAATGAAGTAAAGGATTTGCTGTCTAATGCCTTTTACTGATAAAGTGCCACCTTTTTCTCTCATGAAGAGAGCACCTGAGGATCTAGAAGAAGTACGAGATAGAAAGGCTCTAAGAGTTGATACTGGGCAGAGAGAAGGATCCTGTGGAAGTGGGATAACCTTCCAAGGGGCCCACCTTGCAAGAGGATCCTCATTTTTGCTAAAAAGCTACGATCCGGAGCAAGTAGAACTTCTCTGATGGAGGAATTCCACATGACCCGCATCCCTGGATAGAGCCGACAGTTCTGAAATTCTAGCTCCTTGAGGCTAGGCTTAATAAGAATAATGTCTTCCTCAGGAGCATTATGAATGTACAAGATGAGTTGTCAGTATCTGAAGCTAGTTTGAGGACATCATTTAAGAACCATGAAACTGTAGTAGGCCTCTGAGAAGGTCTAAGTCTAGCACAGGCTTTAGGGATAGATGTGAAATAAGATTCAGTCAGATCTATCTGAAAACCTACTTGAAAGATTTTCTTCAAAGCCGATTTATGAGTGGTAATCGTGCCTAGCTGCTAAACCTTTTTCAAATAAGGATCTGAAAAGGATATAGCCAAATTAACTGTCATGGTTGTAGTGTTCGATTCTCTCAAGAAAGATGCTAAGTTTTTTTAACAGCTGAGTCATATTGTCTAATGGTTGACTCTCTCTTGTCTGATTCTAGGAAGAGAATATTCTGTGGATCAATGTCAGCATCTTTATAGCCGCAAACTTCATGAAGTCCATAAAGTTAGGGTCTGGAGAGTTCCTGAGGAAGCGAACACAGTCCTCATTTGTACTGATTGTGATAGCTTGGGATTGGGGATCCGTTGAGGTCGGAGACCAATTCCAGAAGAAGAGGATACCAGTTGCTCTTGGGCCAGTCCGGTGCAATCAGAGCTACTATCCCTTTGAAAGACCTTAGTTTGTTTAGGACTTTCAAAGAGAAGATTCACTGGAGGAAAAACATAAATTCTCCTCCACTGATTCCAATCCAACGACAGGGCGTCCGTGGCATAAGCCAGAGGGTCCAGGTTGGGGGCCACATAGCAAGGGAGCTTGTGGTTCGCTTGTGAGGCGAAGAGATCCACTTGGAGACTGGGACTCTCCGCTTACCCACTGGAATGACCCGACGTCCAGAGACCACTCTGATTCCAGAGGAACTGACCGGGACAGGGCATCTGCTATCACATTCCTTATTCCTGCCAGGTGAGTGGCAGACAGATGCCATTTGTGTTTGTTTGCTAATGCAAAGATGGCTATCATGACATGATTTACATGCTTGGATTTGGACCCTCCTCTGTTTATGCAATGAACTACCACTGCACTGTCCAAAACTAGCCTTAGATGAGACTTCTTCGGGGGAAGCAGTCTCTTCAGAGTAAGAAATACTGCCATTGCTTCCAACACGTTTATGTGGAGCTGGCAAAATTGAACTGACCAAGTCCCTGAACCTGTTTTGAACTGAGAGTATCCCCCCCACCCGGACAGGGATGCATCCGTGTGAATGGTTAACAGTGGGAGGGGATATTGAAGGGGTACTTTCTTGGCTAAGTTCTTTACTTTTGACCAAGGCCGTAGTTGGTTGCGGAGGATCTGTGGAATTGCTGACAACTTGTCTCGATATTTGGAGTTTGCTCTTGACCGCCAAATTCGATTTATATCTTTCAATCTTGCTTTCAGAAGGATATCTGTTACCGAAGCAAACTGAAGAGATCCTAGGATTCTCTCCTGGTTTCTTCTTGACGTTTGTTTGCATTTGAGAAATTGCCTGACAGATTTTGCTATTTCCTTCCGTTTGACCATGGAATTGACAGATTGTGGAAGACAAATCCCATTTGGTATTCCTAGCCACTGAAAAACGAGATTCCGGAGTAGATTTTGCTATTTCCTTCCGTTTGACCACTGGAATGACAGATTGTGGGAACGACAAAGCCCATTGGATTCCTAGCCACTGAAAACGAGGATTCCGGAGTAAGTCTGGATTTCGTTTTGTTTATCTGGAACCCCAGATGTTCCAGAAAGTGAACTACCTTTTTGGTGGCTTTGAGACATTCCTCGACTGTTGGTGCCCAGATCAACCAATCGTCGAGGTATGCTGCTACCATGATTCCCTGAGCTCTCAATTGTTGTACAACCACTTCTGCTATCTTTGTGAATACCCTGGGGGCTACATTCAGACCGAAGGGCATCACTTTGAATGAGAATGTTTGATTTCCTAGCCTGAATCCTAGGAATGGGCGGAAGTGCCTGGCTATAGGGATATGATAGTATGCGTCTGTAAGATCGATGGAGCATGTGACGGCTCCACGCGGAAGTAAGGTCCTTACTTGCGAGAGGGTAAGCATCTTGAACTTGTCGCAGCGAATGAAAGAGTTTAGCTTTGACAATCTAAGATTACCCTTCTTTTTGTTGAGCCTTTCTTTGGCACGCTTAAGCGACCTTGAAATTTTAGATGTTTGACTCTCGCAATAGCTCCTTTCTGAAGGAGTTCTTCCGCGTAATCTGTCAATTCCTTTGACGGCAACTGATGAAATGATTTGATTGGAGGAGGATCTTTGATCCAACTCCAGCCTAATCCTTTGGACACTATGCTCTGTGCCCAATTGCTGAACCCCCACCTGTGGCGGAAGAGGAACAGCCTCCCTCCCCCTACCTGGGGAGCCTCATTGTTGATGGGCGGGTTGGCCACCACGCCCTCCTCTGAACTGTCTGCTCCACGTACCCCTTCCTGCGCCACGCTGACGAAAGTAACCTCTCGCCCTACCTCTCGGCTGAGTGTAGCCTTGAGTCTCATATGCCAGGTTGAAGGCCGGCGAGATAGCGTAGGAAGTGGATGGCTGGGATTGTGGGGGCAACAGGAGGATAGGCTGGTTCTGCTTTGAGCTGGCAGGTTGTCCCTGTTGGGTAACCGGGACCGCCTGCACAAATTGCTGCTGTTGCTGGAGTTTTTTTGTATGGCTGGAACCTCTTACCAGCCTTCTTCGGTTTTCTTGCCAGCAGTGGGAACGGATTCCTGTTTCCTCTTTGAGGAAATACCCCACCTAGCTCTAAGGCTCTGGTTGAGTCTAGCAGCTTGCTGGTGTACCTCGTTCACCGCGGACTCGGGAAGAGATCCGCTCCCCACATGCTAGCGGCCAAGAGTCTATTAGGCTCATGCCTGATGATGCATTCTTGTAAGATGCTTCCGGCAGTTCCTCCTAGCCTGGAAGAAGTCAAAAGCGTCCGTTAGAACCGTCTGAAACTGAGACTTCGCCAGAATCTTGAACAGCGGTTCCGTAGCGTAGGAAAGGGCAGCCATTTCCGTGATTATGAGGGAATTGAGGGACCTGCCAAACCTAGTCCGCGATCAAACTCTCGCCTGGATTAGGGAAATCCGGCAGCCTAGGTAATTTCTCGCCGAATGGTTCCATGGCGCAGTCCGGTTTGAGCTTACCAAGCGTGAACGTAGCTGGAAGTTCTCCCAAAATCTCCGAGGCCTGGAGGGAAAAGAAGGGGCGGGGGGAGAAGTAGACTCCGCCATCCCTAACTGTGGGATGGGCTCATCCTTGAGGACTGCCTGAAGGGACTTCTCCACTAATTTCGTGGCGAACGGAAGAGAAACCTCCTCTTCCGTCGCGAAAATAGTGAAGGGACTCTTGTAGGCCTGGAGTTTCGTGTTCGTTACACTCCCCAGTCCTCAAGGCAGTGAACCCATTCCCGCTGAGCGTGATCTCTACTGTATAGGACCGACTCCTTAGAGATCTTGTCTTCCTCGTCAGAGCCGTTGGCGTCAGCCTAGCATATCCGATGAAAGGCTGCGTCAGACCCGGAGGGTAAAACTCGAAGTCCTCAAATCCTTCGAGTTCCACACTCCGAGATAGAGATCATTCCATCTTTGAACGGAGCGTAGGCAGCTACTCTCCATGGGTTCTCCATAGAGAAAGCTGGCAAGGAGTCATATGGCGGGAGTTGAAGAATCCCCGTGCTAGA
The DNA here is from genome assembly GCF_015104395.2 of Macrobrachium nipponense. Classification (NCBI taxonomy): domain Eukaryota; kingdom Metazoa; phylum Arthropoda; class Malacostraca; order Decapoda; family Palaemonidae; genus Macrobrachium; species Macrobrachium nipponense. The sequence goes on along the minus strand of NC_061087.1, from coordinate 104,785,898 downwards.
TGCTGGGGAGACTGAGGGGGAGGAACCTGAGCTAGCCCAGCTACTCGGTCCCTCATTTTCTCTCATCTGTTGAGAGATCCTGGATTGATTGTCCCGATTGAGACAGACTGTTTGATAACTGCGCAAAACATCTGCTCGAACCGTGTCCCCAGTGCGGAGATTTGCGAGCCTACCAGCAACGCCCACCTGTTCCATCACCCCTGCTGAGAAAGTAGAGGGGATCGAAGGTTGCTAGTGCCTGCCACCGCTACCGGCGTAGCCGGAGTGGAAGCGGTGGAGGCGGAGAAGGCAGTGACTCGCGGGAGCGCGAGCCTTCTCCTTCGAAGCCTTGCTTCTGGAGCTCTTTGATTGAGAAGAGCTCGGCTTTGCCTTCACCGCATCGGCATAGGAAGTCGACGACTTCTTAGCCGAAGAAGACGAAGACGACTTCCTAGAAGTCGTCTTGGCTAGAGTCTTCGGTTCTCTCTTTCCCTTCTCCTTAGGAGGTACAGAGAGAGCGGGAGAGCGAATAGGGATATCAGATCCCGTAAAGCCTTGGAAAGAAGCAGAAGAAGAGGGGACAGGAGAAGATCCAGGAGCACCCAAGGAAAGACCTTGGGCGCTCGACATACCTACCTCAACCAACAAATCCTCCCCCCCTACCGCCATAGGTTCAAGGTTAAGGTCCAGGGCAGCGACGTCCGGGACCGACTCCTGGGAGGCTACGACCCCAAATGATTGCTGGAGGTCTTGCTGGATGGAGGCTATCAGCGGGGCAGCGGACAAGGGGTCAACGTAACCCGTCGACTTGCCCGCGGGGAAGATCTGGACGGCCAGCTTCCTGTCCAAAATGTAGGGCTGGCCCTTGGCGGCGTTCTTCCCGAAGCCGCCCACCCACGCTTTCAGGGTGGCGAGGGCGACTTCCCTCACACCGGTAGCCTGAAAGAAAGGTGAGATTAGCTGCCAATGGTGGACGGGAACTAACAAACTTACGACTAGAAGTTGTTAGTAAAATGATAAGTAAGCCTATAGTAGACTTACCCCACCCATCTCCCAGCTGACCGACCAGGTCGTAGCAGATGGCGCAGGCTTCATGGTGCCAAGACGATCGTCTCGTTGAACGAGTGGCACGGGGGCGTGAGACCTACACTCATCATGTCCACAGGGGTCGAACAGCGTCGCGTTACACCTAGGACCTGGCAGTTGGTAGCCTGTAAGTGGAAAAGTACACGAGTACCAAGTCAAACACTTACAGTCTAACATAATGCTCCGCTGGTGCCGGAGCGAAAAGTTAGATTAAACCAGAGCCCGCCAAAATACGTGTGGTAACCCTAGGTTGGTATCTAGGCTATGGCTCCGCTGATGGCGGAGGCCCAAAAGACAACCAACCAGGAGTGGTGTAATGGAAAACAAACCCGACGGAAAATGACGGGGATGGTTGGTAAAATAATAATAATAATAATACACAATTCATTGTAAAATAACGTACAATTAGGGTAAATCCTTAAAATAAAAATAATAAAACAACCTCTCTCCACCCGTCTACTAGAAGAGTGCTTAGGTAAGGAGTAAGCTCCCTTCCGGTAGTGGGGGAGAGATATAAGGATATAGTAGGCAAGCAACCGACCACTCGTAGTACCCACCCCGCCCGCTAGCGGAGCCAGTAACCTATAATCAAAGGTGCCCCGGCTGCGACGGAAGGCTCCTTTCGTATAGCAAGGGAGGTGGCTGAGCAACTGGGGAGGGGGGGAGGAAAAAGGTCTCGGCGAAACACGGCGGGAGCGAGAAAAGGGGGAGGGATGGCTACTCCTCCCCGCCTCACCAACTACCGCATGGAGACCCGTACCTCATGAGTGGTCGCCCTATACCCCCCGCTGGGAGGAACCCTTGGTCACCTCCGAGAGGATGAGAGAAGGCGACTGAGGTTGTCATAACAACCAAGGGGTCCCCCAGCTCCTCCCTATACCAGAAAGGGAGGGTAGGGCAGGGTAAGGTGCTAAGGACACGTGACCGCAAGTGGCCTAAGCCGCGAGCAACACAACCGTGGGAGGCCACGTGAACCAAGCTGTACCAATACAAGGAACAAGCACCTAGGCTAGCCTAACACCCTAAATAAATAAATATACATCGAAAAAGGTGGAAGAGACACTTTTAGTAAAAGAGAAAGAAACCCAGGAGGAGGCAGACTGTTCCAAGAAACAGAAGCCTACTCGGAGCCAGCGATAGCCGATGTAGAGCAAGAGCCGGGATGCTGGGTCAGAATAAAATAATAGCCCTAAATACCAAGCTAAGAGAATGGTAGGAGGGCTAAACTAGCTAAAATTCGATGTAAAACAATGAACGTGATAAAGTAAGCCCATAAGTATAAGAAGTCCTCCCAGTATGGAGGACCGGGAATTCTTACGAGGCAGCATGGCTGCCACGAGACAACCGGGGAACCGTATATGACTATTAGAGGAAAATACTGGTACCCCGGAAGATAAAACTGTGGTAAAATATTCTTATGAGGTTACTTAACTTAGACCGTGGCCAATGCAGAGAGTTTCCATCGTAGATTACAATGATAAATCCCAAAAAACACCGCACAAGAAAATGGCGACTTGTCGCTAGTGCTAAAAATTAAGGATGACCGCTAGGGGCGCTGCTGTCCGTGGCGTCCCTCTAGTAGTAGTAGTAGAGGCTGCATCGCCCGTTGGTATCAGCTCTCTCTTGGGGGGATTCTGATAGGAAGTTCTAATTGGTATTTGTCTCGTGGTAGTGTTCACACTGCCCCTATATCATACCGACACTTCTTTTTAAGAGTGAGCGAGTCAGTTTTACTGACATTTTCTTAATTTGTTTTTCTCTGGTAATTTTAGGCTAATTTTACCTAGAAAGAATGATATTAAGGATACTTTCATAGCCGGACACCGAGCTGAGCAGAAATTATAAATAGAAAATACTTATAAGAAAAAAAAATTCATGGTGTAACCACAAATAGATCAAGTATATAAATAGATACTATAAGTAAAAAAAAAAAAATTCATGGTTGTACACAAATACAGATTCAAGTAAAAAATATTAGGACATAATATGCATATGATATTTGTAAATAATAGTGATCACGTGATATATACTGATACAGTTTTTCACTTTCATCTCATTAAGATACATATGGCTACAGAAAATACTAATGTACTCTGATAATCACATAGAATGAAGATTAACATGATAAAAATCATATTTTAACTGATAAAAATTTCATATATGAATTGATAAAATTATTAATGTTCATGCTGCTTGATTCGTTGATTTTTATGCTAACTGTTATATATCTGATTCATTAATCCATATAATAACTCATATATAACTACAGTTATTGGTAAGATAAAAGGTAACAGATTGATTATAGGCTACATGATTTGTTTATACATGTGTATATGGATTCTATATATGAGTTAATATATGTGCACTTTAAATAGATTCCCATTGCGTACACGCAAAGATATATTTAGATTCTGTTATTTATGATCATTTATATAATAGATTCCTATTGCGTACACGCAAAGATATATTTCGACTCTGTTATTTATGATCATTTATATATAGGATACATGATACTTTCCATATATAGAGGAATGCCGAGTATACTTCACATTTAACTAGCGTTCGAACAACTTTTCGTCCATTACACAGTTCCAGACAACCACCTATAGCCAAATGAAATGGCGAATTTCAATGGTTTTAAAACAAGGGGAAAATTGTCTGGCGGGGTCCAACGTTCTATTTCGGCCTCATACTTATTTCTCTGCATCCTAAGCCACACGATTACGTTCGCGATGAATAAAATCATCCCCAGCACGAGTCCTTCGCCAGCAAAGTAGAGTTGAATATCCTTCGGGTCGTAATTGTCGGAAGTATGTCCCTTTTGTAGTCAATTTCCGACAGCCGCCGGAGCGTTCCGCATTAAAACGAGATTAACGAAGGGATACGGTATCGGTCGAAGAAGTCCAAGAAATTCCTTTCACATTGTAGGCGGTTTGTTCTCGACTGTAGTCGTCCGCTGCGACGAACGATTTTTTGAAGTTGCGATGTGAAACTCTCGTACTGCAGGATACTGTAACCAGGTTCCATTAATCAGCCTGCAAGTGAAATTATACTTGTCACAAGGGCAAAGTAAATTCAGACGACATCCAAATACAGGGGGGGGGGGGGGGGGGGGGGAGGGGGGGAGAAAAGCCATTAAGACCAGACTTAACCCACATGAATTCGCTGATATTTTATGGAATTCAAAAGAGTCAGCTGTACAAACTTTTTTATCCATGGCATTAACAATGATTGAACCTATCCAGGTCTATGATGACTGTAAAAATATCCATAATTATAAAAATAAACAGATATCATTACGAATCCCAAAGAAAATTCGATATTACTGGTAGTAAGTTACTAGACAAAGAAGTGGAAAACAGAGCTATTTGTAAGATTGCCAGGCAACATAAGAGTCAAAGAGAATATTAATCATGATTCTGTATTTCTCCATGCTAACTGAAATTAAGTTGTGATAAAATCTGATCCTATGTGCCCCTAACAAAAGTTTCATATTCAATTTTCTCGCGCGCATCCTCTGAGGTTAATTTTTAAAACTTTATTAATAGGTAAGAGATGTAACGAAAAAACCCACTATGTAACTAATTTCTATATAAACTTTGGGTTTTTCAAGAAAATGTGACATTTTCCCATGAATGTTTTACTTGAATTGTAATAGGCTAATGTTGCAAGTAAATATTTCTTATACATGTCTTGATACTTCTAAATGTCTATGAGGTTCAGAAAAAATTAATTCTTTTATGTTGTTATAGAAATTCTATTTGCTTATTTGTTTATTAATTTTTAAAACGATTGCAAATCCTTAACTAAAGTTGCATTGCAAACACACGGATAAGATAGGTTATGTGGTATGTCATGTGACCTATGAACCACATGTGAAGTTCATGAGCTAAGCATTCCTTTCTCCAGTCAATCTGCTTTGCAAGCGGTTTATTGAGGTTATAAAGAACAATGATTAGTCGGCAAACGCGACAGGCATCTTCTAGACTGATGACGTCGTCACCAGCTTAAGCGTTACGTTACTTGCTGTAAAAGAAACGACTTAGTATAAATTTTTTTGTTTTTTGTTTTTTAATAGTCGACCCACACGAAAAGAATGTCTGAAAAAAAAACAGTACCAAAATTGAACAATATATTAGTATCATGTTGGAAATCTGCACGATTGTAAATAATGTAATTATGTAAAATTAGATATTCCTTATTCAAACTATGAAAAGGGTTTCCATACAATTCGATATATTATTAGCCCTGTATAAGATTCATATAGGATTATTCCATAGATATACATTTTCACTTCTAGACTTTAAAATCTCTTTTATTTTATTTATTTATTTATTTATCTATTAATTTTTGACTACGAATATAAATCACTGGGACAGACAATATGTCAGTAAGTTTTGATAGTGTTTGAACTTTTAGCTTATTTGTCATTACAAAGCGTTAAGTTAGAGTTCAATCTTTACGCATATATATTTGGATATTTAATTAACCTATGGTTACGTTTTTGCTTATTGATTTTATCGTGATTCCTTTTTATATAATTTGTAACCCTTCTGACTTCTTACGGAGTGTATTATATTGACTCCACTTGTATCCATATATTTATTTTATATTTATTTATTTATATATATAGATATATACAAATAATGGTTGGCTTGAATATGTGGAAGAGTGTTCTAGCGGCGTACCGTATAAGGCTACTTGCGGTATCATTTCTACAGATACGAGATATGAATGATAAAGGTATTTAAAACCGCGAGAACCGCTATAATCCAGTTTGGATCCAATATCACGAGTTGTAACTCGTAAGACATTGACACTTTCTTATTTATCTCTTATTCTACCAAACCGATTGACTCTGGGCGATAAAATATATTATTGGTTTTCTTAATGGAAAGGAATTCACACGTGTTAAGGAGATTATTATTGATTTACACCACCCGAGTCACAGATTATTGTGTGTTGAATTCCATGTTTACTGATTTAGCACTCATAAATATTCCTAACGCACTCAATTGCGGTGTTTGTTTTTAGTGCTATTAATTCTATATAACGTGTCAAGGAACTATTAACACTAAGAATGTTTATTCCCTCTGTCAGACTCGTAATTTCTGTTAATAATTCTACGTATATTCCTTCAAGGATTGATTTGGCACAGGATAGGCCCCTAAACTGACAGGTGTCTTAGTGTATCCCTTGTTTTCATGACACGTGTTACAATTAGTTATGTGCTTTTTATATCTGTAAGCATTGTAGGCCAGTAAAATAGTGATTTGGCTTTCTGTGACAAAGTAGGGAACCCTGGATGACGGAATGCAACCAGTTTAGGACCATTGGTATGAAAGAGATTATTACTACTACCTGGTCGTTAGTTACCTGCTGTGTTCTTCGGGTTTTCCTCGACACGGACCTACATATAATACTACATTTGATTACATAATTCTGATACACATACTTTTAAATATCCTTTTGCTGTTTAAGGTTTCTGCTCGAAAGTGTTTATTGTTTTTGCTTAGCGCTGACCCTGTTCGTCGAAGTTTATTTATTGTTTGCTTATTGCTGCTGACTCTGTTTCGTTCGTTCGAAGTGTTTATTGTTTTGGTTATGTCTGTTGACTCTTGCTTTGTTCAGTTTGTAACAGTTCTGCGCTCCAACCCAGATATTCAATGCTCGCGATCTCTTGGGTTAAGGAATTTTCTTGTTTAGATACGGTTTTAACAATAGGCACGGATGTTTCTATATCTTTTAGTCTAATTAATGGTTCTTTGCAGTATGGTGCGGGATTGCGGGATAATGCGTCAGCTATGATAATTGCTTTCCCAGGTAGATATCTTATCTTGGCTCCAAAGACCTGAATGATCATTTGTCACCGAGTTCCTTTTGGACTGTGATTAAAGCCTTTGAAAAACTCGGTAAAGGACTCATGTTCAGTAAGGACTTTATTAGGATAGCCATAGATTATGAACTTAAAATGTACTAGTGAGTTACAGATACCTAGCCTTTCCTTGCCTATTACTGCATATTTACTTTCAGAGGGCTTTAGTTTACGTGAATAAAAAGCTATAGGAAAGAACTGTTTATCATATTACTGAAGTAGTACCCCTCTTATCCCTTGGTCTGAGGCATCTGTTGCAATAAAAAAAAAATTCCTTATTTAAATCAGGGATTTTTAAGTTAGGTGAGCTGCATTATTCCGCTTTTAAGATATCGAACACCTGTTGATGCTTTTTAGACCATAATAAATCTACGCTCTTCTTCGTAAGATCTGTTAAAGGAGCTGTCATGATTGAAGAGTTACATATTTATATACGATTGTAATACCCACTACAGCGCAAAAGTGCTGTATCCCCCTTTACGTTAATAGGTACCGGAAAGTTATGAATAGCCGACACCTTACCATGGACTACTTTAAGACCTTGACTAGACACATAAAACCTAGATAAACATGTTCGGTTTTTTAAAAACTCACATTCAGATATTTTACTCTGAGATTATTTGTCTTTGTCTCTGTAGCACTAGCTCTAGTTTATGTGAATGTACTTCTAAGGTATTAGAAAAGATTACAAGATCATCCATATAGGCATGTAGGTTATCCCCTAAAAGTCTCCAAACACTATATTGTAATTGGGGTGCAACGTAAGCCGGAGGCATACGTAAAAATTGAAATGTCCCCTGAGTGTGCTGAAAACGGAGTATGAGGTACAATCACTTAGGTAATGGTATCTGGTAAAAGCTTTTAAGTAAGTCCAAGCTGGTGAAAAATTCTAACCTAACAGAGATAAGATGTCGTCGGTACATGGCACTGGAAACTATCGGGAGTTGTTTCCTTGTTTAAGCGACAGAATCTACGCAGATACGCCAAGTCCGATCTTTTATGGCATGACGTTTGAGGGAAAAATTATATGGGCTTATTTGATTTCCTAATGACTCCTATTACTAACATTTTTCAACTTCGTCATTTATCTCTATTTTGAAATTTCATTGGGGTTCTACACGATGGTACGTATATAGCTTTATGTTTGTCCCTTAGACCGTATTTTGTTTTCAATGACATCCGTTTTTTTTTTCCCCAGAGATCACTCGCTAGTGGAGAAACTTCCTGTATTCAGATAAAAGATAAAAAAAAAGTTTTCTTTCTGCTGAATCACCTCTGCTTGAATGACTTTACGGATATTACTTTAGATAGAGTATAAGGGAGATTCATCTACGACTGATTGGGCATGATTAAAAATTAGCAACAATAAAAAATGCTATATTTATAACTTCCGTATCCACGATATGTATACGTTTGTGGATCACTAGATTTAACTTGTTGCTGCTAGTCAACCGTGTCTAGGGCTTTGTTCGCGGAAATCGTTATTTCTGGCTCAGCTCGTGTCGCGCGCGAAATATCCGTTTAATCTATTATTTCTAGGGTAAATGTACTAACACATACCAGAGAATAAATAAAATAAAGAAAAAGGTCAGTATAACTGACTCGCTCACCCTCCAAGAGGATGTCGGTATGAACACTAGGCGAGTGAGACCACTACCACGAGCCAAATGCCAATAGAAATCTCCACTACAAAACCCTCCAAGAGGGGAGCCGACCCACAGAGTGATCAGCTCGTACTACTACTACTCCATCCCATGCTGCCGACTGCTGCGCCTCTGGTGGCCATCCTTTTCAGTTAGCGCACACGAGTCACACGTGCTATTTTTCTCTCTGTGTTTTTTTTTTGTGCCCTTTCGTTGGATTTATCTATAATGGAGCGTGCAGCTATCGCAGCAGCTAAGTTAAGTACTCAGTATTTATGGTTAGTTGGTTTTTTTCCGGCCCTGAGACTGTATTTTGCCGTTTTTTTTAGTATAAATACGAAACTCTGGGTCGGAAGCATGGCAGCATGGTTCTGCCTCGTGGTGGGTTCGTTCTTGGTCTCCCATACCTAGAACATCCCCTTATCTGTGGTACGCTTCTATATTAATTATCCGTTTTACTTAGGGTAACTGTCTACTCAGGTTTGTCATGCATGCATGTCTTTTACCTTAATGTAGGCTTCTTCTATCCAGAACCCTAGTCCCGGCTCTTAGTATCGGCCTCTGACTAGCTTTTGAGTGGTTAGACTTACCTTCGGGTTAGTCGTACACTCCTGGGTTTTTTTCTCCTACTATATTGCTTTCTTTCTTTTATTTTTATTTAATTATACTATGTATTTTGTTATAGTTAGGTTAGTTAGGCGTCTGGCTTAGCCTAGGTCCTGGCTCATTGAGCCTATACTACCGCTCATCAGTTTGGTTTGCTTCCCTATAGCATCTCTCTGATCAGTTGGTTTTGGCCCAGTGGGCTATATGCTACTGCTTTTCAGTTCAGTTGCTTCCCGATAGCATCTCTCTGATCAGTTTGTTTGTCCCTAGGCTTAGTTGTCTTGTTTTGGTCTTACCGCCTCGTGGTCACTACGTGATCACGAGACAGCCAGACGCCTGCCCAGTCACCTTCCCCCCCCCTCCCGTTCTTCCATAGAGTCGGGAAGGGTGGGTCGGTCTGCCCATGCTCGCTCCCACATACCCGAGCCATCCTCCCTCTCTCCCCCCCAGGCGGAGGGGCTAGGGAGACGGGGACAGACCCACAGGACTGGGGCTGACCTCTCCAGCTTCTCGGGTCCGGCCGGGTAGCCGGTAACGTGGTGGGGGGTACTGGCCTTTCCCCCCATCCGTTGCTACCTTGTCGCTCCGTGCTAGCTCAGCCTGTATGTCTTCTCGCTCTTTCCCACCTTACTAGGGCTCCTTCCTGACCGGAGTCCTGGCATCCAGCGGAAAGGTGTTAGTCCACTCAGTAGAGTGGACCGGAACATACAGTGGGTCCCTGCTAACCTTACCGTATTGCTGAGTTACTACACTCCGCTACCACTGGACTTGGTCCGGTTCGTTTGAGTTTTAGGTTTAAGTGTTATTAGATTAACTATAAGTTTATCTTAAGTACCTTAAACCATCCCCCCCCTCCCTTACATGTCTTACCGGATCTCTCCGGGATTATAGCCTATTCAGGCGAAGCAGGGAGTTATGCCCAAATTTTTTCCGAGCTCCGGCATGCAACGGAGTTCTTCTGTCCTTTAGCCTGTAAGTGATATTCTTTAAGATACTCATGTGTCTTCCCACTTACAGGCCACCAACTGTGAGCATCCGGGATGCGCCCGCCACACTTCAGGACCCATGTGGACACGAAGTTTGCCGGTCATGCTCCATGCGCGACTCCGCACGGGACATCCAGGTCTTGGTACCATGAGACGTGTACCATATGTTACGATCTGGTGAGCCAGCTTTTAGACGGGGTAAGTATTCCATCTCCGGTAGCTGCTCCGCTTCTGTTTTAGTGCTTAAGTTTTCATCATTCACTTTAACTTAAGGCATCTAAGTTTAAGTTATACTTTAAGTTTTAGTTTTAAGTGATTCTTAAAATCTAATCTACGCCCTCTCTTCCAGGCGCCGGCAGTGAGGGATACCCGCACTGGCAACCCTGCGGGCCTGGGTCGGCGGTTTTGGGAAGAACGCCGCCAAGGGTATGCCCTACATCCTAGAGAAGCGGTTGGCGGTATTAATCTTCCCCGGAGGCAAGGCGACAGGATAACGTCGACCCAGTAGAGGCGGCCCCGCCCCACTATCGCCTTCATCCAACAACAGCTGGCTGCCTCATTAACTGACCAAGACCAGGATATCTCCACGGACGTCGCGACTTTAGATATTAATGTGGAACCTATGGTAGGTGTAGACGACCTGTTGGTCGAGGTAGGTAGGGTGGACACCCAAGGGTCACCCTTGGGCGTAACTGTTTCTTCTACTCCTGCAACCTCTCCATCCTTCCAAGGCTTTACAGGTGATGAATTGTATACTCCTCCTGACGCTTCGGTTAGACCTAAGGTCAAGGGTTCAAGCAGTGAAATCCTTGACTAAGACGTCGTCGTCGTCTAAGAGACGACTTCGGCTTCATCCTCCTCGTCGCTAAGTCTCCGGCTGGGAATCCCGGAGCAGACAGGTCTAAAGCTTCTAGCTCCGGTTCTAAGTCCTCGAGGAGTAAATCCTCCAGAGAGAGATCTCGCACTCCGGCAGAGTCACCAGTTCCGCTACCCTTGGTTCCGATTCAGAGCCACCCCTCCACCTCCGCAGCAGCTCCGGCTTTGGACTCCAATGCTGGCCTGTTGCAACAGGTGGGCGACCTGGTTGGGTCCCTAAAGAGTAGCATGGAACAAATGATCTCTCGGTTGTCGGATAGGATTACCTCCCAAGACTCCATTATAGCCGGACTGAGAGAAGCCCCTCTAGCCTCTCCTCCACTTTCCAATACGAGTGGAACTCAGCTTCCTCCGTATGACTCGCTACCTCCGTTCTCGATGAACAACCCATGGAGAGTAGCGTCATACGCCCCCTTCCAAGAACGGTCTCATTTCTATACCGGAATTTGGAACTCGAAGGATAGAGGACTTCGAGTTCTACCCGGAAGACCTCCAGCCTCCGTTCATAGGCTACGCAAGGCTCACAGCTTCAGCCATGGTTCGGGATGATAGGTACCAAAGGAGACAGTCCTCTATTCACGAGACCAGGCTCAGAGAGAATGGCTCAGGTGTTTAGAGGACATGGATTGTTCTAATACCAAGATACAACTTTTTAAGAGTCCCTTTACCATTTTCACAATGGATGAGAGTACCCCGCTCCCGTTCCTGACAAAGATCGCGAGGTCTACCATCCCAGCGGCCCAGAAGGGGGAACCCATACCTCAATTGAAGGAAGCAGATCCCACGCATCTCCGTTACTCCCCTCAGCCGGAGAATTGTGGGAAGACTTGCCGAACACTTCTCAGCTGGCAAAACTCAAACCGGACTGTGCTATGGAGCAGTTTTGGTGAAAAGCTACCCAGGCTCCCAGATAGCCTTATTCAGGCTGAATTTGACGCGAAATCGCGATTAGCCAGATCAATTAACTCTATGGCTATGACCGAGGTAGTAACCATAGCCTATGGCTCAGAACCGCTTTTTAAGCTCATGACCAAATCCCTGAGTCAAACGGTACAGGCAGATATGTTTGAGTTTGCCACTGCTAGAACGAATTGTAGGAAGCATGTCCTACAAAGAGGCAACCATTCGGCCATGAGCCGAATAGGTTTACTCTCGTCTAACATCTGGGGAGCAGATCTCTTCCCAGAAGCTATGGTGAAGGAAGTCCAGTCAGAGGCTACGAGGCTGAACCAGAGCCTTAAGGACCGTTGGGGCCTTACGGCTAAGAGGAGGCAAGACCTAACAGCGAAAGGTAAGGGGCAGAGGAAACCCAGGCGTTTCCAACCTTACCAGAAAAAGCAGCCACGCTTTCCTCAGCAAGTTCCAGCGGTGCCCTTAGTGCAAACAGCCCAACCTTCCACTTCTAAGCTCAATCACAGCCAATTTATGTGATATCCCCTCAGCCTCAGCCCTCCACCTCTTACGCCGTCTCTCCAGCTTACAATCAAGCCTTCGAGAGTCAAGCTTCACATAAGTATGACCGCTCGGGTAAGGGAGGCAGAGGTAAGCGTTCCTTTCGTGGGAGAGGATCGGGAGGCCCCTTTAATAGGGGAAAGCACTTCAGAGGAGGCCGAGGCGGTTACCAGAAACCAATGAAGAACTTCAGTAGGAGGGAGGCTGTTTCACTTTCGCCACCGGTGGAACTTCAGCGAATGGGCTCAGAGGTATAGTGTCAAAAGGCCTGGGTTGGAGCTGGTTGACGAACCCACCTCCATCCAGACCTTTCCGTCAACTTCCTTCCAAGGAATTGACAGAGTACGCGGAGGACCTCCTTCAGAAAGGAGCTATAGCGAGAGTCAGAGATTAAAATTTCAAGGTCGCTTGTTCAGCGTGCCAAAGAAAGGCTCACAAAAAAGAAGGGTAATCTTAGACTTGTCCCGCTTAAACTTAGCCATCCGCTGCGACAAGTTCAAGATGCTCACGATCTCGCAGGTGCGGACCTTACTTTCCCCGTGGGGCCGTCACCACCTCTATCGATCTTACAGACGCCTACTATCATATCCCTATTTGCAAGACACTTCCGTCCGTATCTGGGTTTCAAGATAGGAGACCAGACATTCTCCTTCAAGGTAGTCCCTTCGGACTCAACGTGGCACCCAGGGTGTTCACGAAGCTAGCGGAAGTGGTAGTGCAACAACTCAGGACACAAGGGATTATGGTAGTAGCGTATCTCGACGACTGGTTGATCTGGGCTTCAACAGTCGAGGAATGCAACAGAAGACTACACTGAAAGAAAGATTCAGTTCCTGGAATATCTAGCTTCAAGATAAACAGGACCAAGTCAAGACTCACTCCAGAGTCAAACTTTCAG
>NC_061087.1:104653981-104771997 GCF_015104395.2 Macrobrachium nipponense | reverse complement strand
CCACTTGTTTTTTGTGTGTTTTTCTAATCACTACGGTGCTTAACGACCCTATCCATGCGTCTGTATAAATACAGACGTCCACTGCGTAAACGCATATTCACTGTTTAATATGATTTGTTACGTAAGGGATTAATAATCACCCAAAATGATAAAATTAACATAGTATATGATTATGATATTTCAGTAGAACTTTTGGAAACAGACACTCAAAGATAAAAAACTCGCAGTAGCGATATCTCAATGATGTAGATAATTTCTGTAAAAAAGTAAGATTAAGAATGTCTCGTAACTTCAGCACAGGAATAACGAAATTCGACCTGTAAAGGAAACACCTCAAAGTTACTCCAAATGATAAAAAATTGTATTGTACTTAGCTTGCTTTTGTGGAAGTCACGGTGTTCCGTTAACGACACACGGCCTTGGTCCTCCTTCTCTATTTAGCGGATGACCTGGTTTTTGGCTTGAGTTTCCCCCGTGTGCGTTGTTTCGATGATTCGAGCCCTTTAAGATCCGATGCTGCAGACGCGTTCGGTTTGTTTCTTGAAGTGCTGGAAACGCTCAATAACGATGTTTTCTTGAATGATTCTAATGAGAGACGAAGCTTGCGTTGCCGTAGGAAAAGGACACGTCGGTTTTGTTTCTTGAAGTTATTCACTAAACGATGATACTAAGTTGCTTGAAGAATCTTGTTGTATGCTGAAGTCGCTCACTAAACGATGATACTAGGTTGCTTGAAGAATCTGCTGCTTTCGTCGTATTTGAAGAGTTTTTATATGATACTTCATTATTCTGATTTTTCTTCAGAGTAGTTGTAGAGTTCTTCTGGTACGCTGGCACCACTTTTAGGCGTGTACAGTCGCTGCCACCACTTTTAGGGCTGTTGCCTTGTATAATAAGGCGCCCTATGAGGTTATGTTAGACTTGCGATAATCTTACGCTAAGTCGGTTGGTATTGCACTTCCATATTCAATGAGTGTCTTTGGGGTTTGTAGATCACTTACGAAGTCGGTATTATCTTCTTGGTTATGACGACGATGTGTTAAACTCATGATGATTCGGTGAGGAGGTTCTTGTAGAAAACACGAAGTATAAAAATATATATACGTATTCTTCTGAATTTACATGGTGAAGATCAGGTATGATTGTACAAGTCTTCTAATGACGATAGCTTGATCGCTTCTGCCAATGATGATGGCTAATTCTATTCTCTCTACATGATAAAGCTTAGGTAAAGAGGTACAGGTCTTCTAATGACGATAGCTAACTCTCTTCTGCCTCGCCTACCATCTCGGTTACAAGTTATGAAGGAAGCAGATAGTAGCTCGAACATATGAACATACAATCAGATGACATAGTTACATACGAACACACAATCAGATACAGTTACTAATCACGTAGGCCACTTGAGCTATAGGTCACGGTGTTTGTCTCAAGCAGGAAGCTTGGACTAAAGTTTATAAACAATTGAATGACTACAGGTGACGGCATGTCAACTTAGCCTACATACTTATTGTATACGTCATCTTTAGCGTCTCTAGTCTGATCACATTCCTGCAAGCAATCTGGTTGACCTCGTTAGTTTTAGTCTTTTATATATATGGAATAACATTCCATATTTTTATTATGTAAACACTTACAAATGGACTTCTGTACTTATGAACTACATTAGTATTATCAATATGACAATTTGTCGAAAATTGCATTTTTCCTAACTATACAAACCTGAGGACCTTTTTAACAATGGGAAGTAACTAGCGGCAGCTGGAACAGTCGTAAGCTTCGAACAAGGGAGTTCGGTAGTTAACTGCTTGTCCGATAGTGCGCGCACAGCACGACTGGGAGGTGAAGAATCACTTTTGCTTTAGGCCCAAGCAAAAACTGCAGAGTGAGGGGTGGCATGAGGTGGGACTACAGGCGGTCCCCGGGTTACGACGGGGGTTCCGTTCTTGAGACGCGTCGTAAGCCGAAAATCGTCGTAAGCCGGAACGACGCTTGGAAATATGTCTTAAAACTAATAAAAAGTTTTAAAACCTTACTTGTAATCCTTTGGTTACACAACATGTTGTTTCCTGTAGTTTTATGTACAACCTGGAGTTATTTTCATAAAAGAATGCTGGTTCTTGAAGGTAAAAACTATTGTAATCCTCTGGTGACACTACATTCTTGAAGTTTTATGTACAACCTGGAGTGATTTTGCAAAATCTTGAGGGCTACAAGAACAGCTGATTACTATTTACGTATCATATAGACTAATTAAAGTAAATGTATCTTTAAATAGGCTTATATATTAGTATCAACAAAACATTTCCTGCCATGAGTCAGAGGCCGTTTAATGAAACGAACACTTCTCTGTCCCTATCTGTTCAGAAAAATAAACGTTACGTCAATCCCGAGACCATTGTTGCCAAAGCGTCTCTCTCTCTCTCTCTCTCTCATCTCTCTCTCTCTCTCTCTCTCTCTCTCTCTCTGATTCAAATTACATTGGAAACTTGACATACGATTGCCCTAATATACGAATGTTTTGAGATATAAACAGAAAATTTGCGAAAAATACAAGCTTTGATATACAACGAAATATTTGAGAATACGATTTTGCGATGAGTGTTAGTTGTATAGGCGACTCCGATAAATGGCGTTCAGTCTGTTTGTTTGTTGGTGCTGCATGTTAACACGTCGTTGTTTAGTTCGTTGTATTTGCGCCTATTTTTTCGTGTTATTTTGTCTATTTTATTATTAACCATGGGTCTCAAAGCTAAAGACAAAGCAGGTGATAAGAAAAACACCCAAGAAAATGATTTTCGATGGAAGCAAAACATGGAAATTATAGCAAAGCATGAACGTGGCGTTCGTATCGTCGATTTGGCAAACGAGTATGGTCGAAATCCTTCTACAATATCCACGATCATCAAGCAGAAGGAAGCTATAAAACCCCGAGACCATTGTTGCCAAAGCGTCTCTCTCTCTCTCTCTCTCTCTCTTCCTCTCTCTCTCCTCTCTCTCTCTCTCTCTCTCTCTCTGATCAAATTACGTACTGGATAATGTCTCTCTTTGGATACTTCGATTTTGCCAATATTGAGGGCTACAAGAACAGTGATTACTATTTGTTACGTATCATAGACTAATTAAGTAAACGTATCTTTAAATAGGCTTATATTATTAGTATCAACAAAACATTTACTGGCATGAGTCAGAGGCCGTTTTAAACGAAACGAACACTTCTCTGTCCTTAACTCGGAGCGTCTGAAGACGCCTCTCCTCTCTCTCTCTCTCTCTCTCTCTCTCTCTCTCTCTCTCTCTCTCTCTCTCTCTCTCTCTCTGATCAATTACTGGATAATGTCTCTCTTTGGATACTTGGAATTTGCGTTGTAATCTAACCAGAAACTTCGTTTTGTTATTATTACTGGAAACAAGCAATGATTTTTTCATTATTTGCGCTTTTGGACTGTTATATGTAAACTAGTATGTATTCATTCGCTCGGAAACTAGTTCCGCATATGAGGCGTCACTAAAAAACATAGAAAAATACAACATCAAAAGTGTCGAAAATCCATCATAATCTCAAAATTTTTGTTGTAATCTAACCAGAAACTTATTTTTATAATATAACTGTGCTAAACTATAAAGGATTTTTATCATAGTATGCGTTTTTTAAAAGCGTCGTTAACTCGGAGCGTCGGAAGACGCCTCTCTCTTCTCTCTCTCTCTGTCTCTCTCTCTCTCTGATCAAATTACTGGATAATGTCTCTCTTTGGATACTTGGAATTTGCGTTGTAATCTAACCAGAAACTTCGTTTTGTTATTATTACTGGAAACAAGCAATGATTTTTTCATTATTTGCGCTTTTGGACTGTTATATGTAAACTAGTATGTATTCATTCGCTCGGAAACTAGTTCCGCATATGAGGCGCCACTAAAAAACATAGAAAAATACAACATAAAAAGTGTCGAAAATCATCATAATCTCAAAATTTTTGTTGTAATCTTACCAGAAACTTATTTTTATTAATATACTGTGCTAAACTATAAAGGATTTTTATCATAGTATGTGTTTTTTAAAAGCGTCGTTAACTCGGAGCGTCGGAAGCGTCAGCGTCGTAACCTCGGAACAAGCGTCGTAACCCAGGACGGATTTTTCCATTGAATATTTAAGAAAAAGCGTCGTAACCTCGGAACGTCGTAAGCCGGAACCGTCGTAACCCGGGGACCGCCTGTATATGTAAAGGACCTCAGGTTTGTATAGTTAGGAAAAATGATATTGTTATGATACAATAAAGTTTTATACATACTTACCTGCAGATATATACTTAGCTTTAGACTCCGTTGTCCCGACAGAAATTCAAATTTCGCGGCACGCACTACAGGTAGGTCAGGTGATCTACCGTCCCGCCGCTGGGTGGCAGGAATAGGAACCATTCCCGTTTTCTATCAGAATTTTTCTCTCTACCACCTGTCTCCTGCGGGGAGGCTGGGGTGGGCCATTAATCGTATATATCTGCAGGTAAGTATGTATAAAACTTTATTGTATCACAACAATATCATTTTTATACATTCAACTTACCTGCCAGATATATACTTAGCTGATTGGCACCCTCGGTGGTGGGTAAGAGACAGCTAAATACTGAGTAGACAGGTAAACAACACGTTGTAGGTAATAAATAAATAAAACCTTGGTTCCTATCTGTTTAGACGGAGGGTTGACTACCTAGCTATTGCTTAGGAGTCTACTCCGTCTCAAGAGCCTCAGCGAGGATGTGACCTATGGCTAAGAGTTCTTGTAGGTCTGTCAATGGGGTCTTATCCACTTACTTGACAGAACCTAATGGCCTTTGTCAATGGGGTCTTATCCACTTATATGACAATACACATATGCCTAGTGGCATAATTAAGGAGCACAACACCGATCCCGATCACCTGATCCTAACACGAGGGTTAGTGCTTAATTTGAAAAGAGTTATCCCCTAACACCTTTCAAACAACCCCAAGAAAACACACTACGTTAAATAAAATTAACTCACTAGTTAAGGATCAGTGTCGGCTTCCTCTCCCAGCAACGTATCCGCGGACACGTTTAAACCAAGAGAGAAGGATCTCTCTTAGGTTAACTTGACATCCTTCGTGTAATGGGAAGTCAACAAAGAGTTGCATCTCCCGTATTTTACAGCTAATATGTCCTTTATGAAATATTGTTATGGAAAGAACAAGAATTCGCAAAAGCTTCTACTTCATGCATTTTAATTCTCAGCTGTTTGAAGGAATCATCAAGTCACTTATGAAGTGCTTTAGAGATCACACTTGTCTCAAAGAAGACTAAAGTGTTCTTTGACATGGATCTCTTCTGGATGAAGCCTGAAGCCTGTCTGGCGCCCCGCGCCTGGCTGGCTCCTCGCGCCTGTCTGGCGCTTCTAGTCTGGCGAATGCGCCAGGCTAGTTCTTATGGAGCTTTTGGCGCTTTGCGCCAGGCTGGCGCTTCTGGCACCCTGTGCTAGGCTGGCACTTATTTGGTACCTTGCGCCTGGCTGGCTCCTCCCCACTTGCTGGAGCTTCAAGCTTGGTAGAGTCTCGAGGCTGCCTGGCGATGTCCATCTCGGACACTCTTATCCGTCTGATTTGTTCGCCTCTGGCGCAATTGCGCCTGTTTTGGCATTTGGCGCCTGGTTGGCGCTACTTTGTTCGAAAGTCCTGAACAACCACAATAGTTTATCAGGAGACTGGAGAAGGGTGGAAGAAATTCTTCCACTTTGAGCTTTTGGCCTCAAGCCAGGGGAGGTGATTGTAGTCAGCTCCATCCAGTAGACGATAGGATATCTCACAGAACGAGAGAGAAGATTCTTCCTCCGAGGAGGATCCTTCATGAGTACTTCCGTTGCTAACAAGATCTCTTCTTACATGTTGATGAAGTTTCTTGTTGCCAAGTCTTCCCTCTCCTTGCTCGAAGGAAGGGAAGGAGCCTGGAAGTCAAAGGAGACTCAGAGCTGAAAGTGGGCTGACCCTTGATTTCTTTAGCTCTTATTATATCATTCTGAACACCTTCTGGGAAGCCTTCCGAGCCCTCATCGCATCCCAAAGACTCTGTAAGCAAACGTTTTAAAACCATCTCTTCTTCTGTAGATGAAAACATAAGGACCCTTCCTGGACAACGAAAATTCTATCTGAAAGCGTTGAGTCAGGAATAGAGGGTTTTAGTTCTTTTCCCAGACATACTATGCTGGCAAGAACCCATTGCCGAGTCTCCATTGAATCTGATGCGAGATTCCAATGCACAAAAAAAAATTCACTTGTCTTCTTGGTAGTTTAGGACCCAGAGAAACAAAGAATTCTTTCATAAAACTTCTTAAAGAAGATTGATGAGGAGCAGTTTCCGTCTTTGTCGGAACATGGAATCTGTGGCCGGGGAAACGAAAAATCCCATTCGAAGCACATGATATCCTATTCTTGTCGTATTGAGGTATCGTATATGATCCCGAAGATCTTAATCCTCTGCTATCTCTAATTCCCCTTGAAGAGAGAGAGTATAGCCTATTACTGCGTTATTTGATAGCAGATATATACAGAGGTGATTCTTCCCTCTGAAAGGGAAGAAAAACCGCTATGTGGTTCACAGAGGTATCGGAAGAGGACAGTTTCCTCATTCCATCTAGCACGATCTACAGCAATTCTATGCCTTGGCTATGACTCATGTCATTTACCTTGAAAAATCCTCTCATTCATATCCACTTCTGGTCAGTCTGCACGTAGACAGACTCAGAGTGGAGAGGTTGTTAAGGTCCATTTATAATAGATACTGATAGAATATCCAGACTCTTGGAAAAGCCTTCCGAAACATGCTGTGAGAAGAACGTGACCTCAGTGAATCCAACCTCTCGAAGGCCAACATAGGGCGAAAAGCATCACCCTCTCTTCCTCTGACTCCATTATTTATCTTAAAATATCTGTTAAGAATTTATATATATATAGGGGAAAAAAGACTAATGTTTATCCCCCTTTCAAACTGGATGGCGTATATTGCTACCTTTCTTGGTTTGAGAATAAGGAAGCATTCTAGAGGAAGCTTCTTCGTCTTCAACATTGCGAAGAGATGTATGAGGAAGGTGTATCGCAAGTTTCCACAACTCTCTTTCCAACTAAGGGTAGACAGACGTTAATAGTTATTATCGAAAAGATTCTCACGGACGTGCAACCTTGTGCAGCAAACCTCTTAAGGATCGTTACGTTCCGTGTCTGTGTTCCAAACAGGTTCTCTCTTGTTAATGCGAACAGTGGCGAAAAGGAGATTCCCGATTCTCCTTGAGATATGAGAGAGCTGTGGAATTTGGCCTAATTGATTTTTAAAAAAATCCTTTCGTCCTTCCCTGGGATCGAACCCCCTTTCAATTAGACGAGGAATGAAATCGGGAACGAATCGTGACTTTACTTAGCCTGTTGTCAGAGAGGCTAATGAACCCTTTGGTTAACAACTCGCTATATCGAGAAAATATCAAGTCCAGTAAAATGCTTGCAATTCTTTTAGACTATGCGCCAGAACATCTGTACCTCTGTCATGGTACCCAGCGCAATCTTATATGTTATTTCTGTTTCTTGGTAGGAAAAAACTCTATAGGCGTAATATAGTCCATTCAGGGAAACAAACTTCTGCCACGAAGAAAACGGTTCCCATTAGACTCATTCATCTCCTCACTGGGCATGCTCCGTTCTCTAATAAGGCTATGCTTTCGTAGGCATAAAAGCATTATATAATATAGTGCTCTACCTCGGTAGAATAATCTATAATTCTGTTACATTGCGGTAAACAGCATTGAAAGGTTGTAAGAGATCTTTCTATTGAAAGCTTCTTAGCAAAAACTCAGACAATGTTATTCATGCTTGCCTACAAATCCCCTCAATTCGAGGCTAAGTCCGTGATTGTAAGGGAGAGAAACGTACAGTCAGTCAATGCCGAAGGAGAGAGATGTAACCAACCGACCATGACCGCGAACCAGATGGTACTGTATTGGCTTACAGAGACAGCAGTCTTCTTTCGCTGTCCAGTACATTCTTCCTGAGTTGCCAGTTATTCCATTCAATGAAGGAATATGGTAAAATTATTCTCGAGCTTCAGGAAGTATCCAATAATGCATATTTAAGCAAAACATCCTTCTTTAAATACAGAAGCTGAGTCGGTGTTGTCATAAGAAACCCTTTAAGTGTAATCCTTACCTAGGAAAAAACCTTGGAAGGACAGGGAATTCAGTTGGCAACCATAGAGTAATTACGGTATGCGCATATGACTCGACCATACAGTATTCCTATACAGAAAATTCTCTACTCCATTCCTTTGCCTTGGCAAGGCCCAAGGAGGAATGGAAAATTTTACTATCTTCGTTCTTTTCGTTAAATAGAACGAACTAGTATTATCCAAAGGAGATCCCAAGTGAGAACCGAGGATCGAAGAGAATCTCTTAAGCTTTCTAATCTCTTGGACATAAGACTAAAAGGACATATTCTACGCGTCTAACTTGGAAGAGCCTCTAATCAATAAATGAGAGCTCCCCCTAATCTTGTCCAAGAGAGCTATATGCTAAGTATTGAGATCTTTGTGAATGAGAACTAACCCATTAAGATACAAAGAGTATAGGGAATTATTCACGTTGAGAGGAACTGCCTGTTACAGCAGTCTTCTGAATATTGGAGAAGGGCTTCTCTCAGTATCAGAATCATTCTGACAAAAGCGACGGCCGCCTGTGCGACCTCTTGCGCCTTTGTAGGTCACTCACGTACTGAAGTAGAAGAGCCCCTATTCGGTGAAAGACTGGCGGAAAAAGACTTTCTCTGTTCCTTTGGAAGAGAACTAGAAGTCTTTTCTATTCTCTTGCATGATACAACAGATCTTTCTGATTTCTGAAGTCCGAAGAGGAAGATCGTTTCCGAGGAGAAGAACTGTTGGAAGGCGACCCCAGCCTGGAGGATTCCGCATGTCTGGAACGTTCCGCTTTGGTGGAAAGTTCTTCGCACTTGGAAAGTTTCTGTGCGGAACGGTTCCGCGCTTGGAAAGTTCGCGTGGAAAGTTCGCGCATCGGAAAAAAACTCTGTGGAAAGTTCCGAGCGTTATGAAAGGCGATCGCGCCTGGAAAGTTCCTGGAAATGCGTCTGGAAGTTTCCGCTTGTGCGGAAGGTTCCGAGTGCTTGCAAAATTCCGCTTGTGTGGAATGTTCTGAGCGTTTGGAAAAAGATTCCTGCTTGGAAAATTCCGAGCGCCTGGAAGGCGATTCGTATCTGGAAGCTTCCTCGCGTCTGGAAGGTTCCGTTCTCTTGGAAGGAAACTCGCGCCTGGAACGTTCCATTCTTGTGGAAGGTTCCGTGCATCTGGAAAAAGATTCCTGATTGGAAAATTCTTCCGCTTGTTTGGAAAGTTCGGAACGTTCGGAATGTCCCGAGCGTCTGGAAGGAAACTTGCGCTTGGAACGTTCCGTTATTGTGGAAGGTTCCGTGCGTCTGGATAGTTCCGAGCGCCTAATAGGCTCCTCACTCTTGGAAGGCGCCTCTTGCTCGGAACGATCCATGGAAAGATCCTTCTGTTTGTCCACTTGATTCTAAGGCTCTTCGCTCTTGGACATTTGTTTTCGCTTTGAAGGCGCCTTGCACCTAGAAAGCTCCTCTCTGTTAATCTCTCCCGGAAAGTTCCTCCTGCCTGGAAAGGGCTTCTGTCCTGCCTGGCGCTTCTCGCTAAGATGGTTCTTCTAGGGCTGAAGAAAACCACTCATCTATAGGAGCTAGTTGCTTGGGAGAAGGCGGAACATTCTCAGGAAGCTCAGACACAACTCCACGCTTCATGGAAGAAAACGAAACACAGGAGATCAAATTGGTTTCTCGGTTGGGGGGAGGAACGCGCTCGGCCGCTTGGGGGGACTGGTTGGAAACGCGGCTCGCGCTCCGGCTGTTTGGAACGCGGCTCGTCTGGATGGCTTGCTGGAACGTGGCTCGCTCTAGACTGCTGGAATGCGGCTCCCGTCTTCTAGCCCAGGATGGCACTTAGGTTGTCTCTTAACTTTTCCTGAGAACACGCTAGAATCGTCCCTAACTCCAAACATGTCCATTCTTTGTCTTTTTGGATGCAAGATGAAGAATCGAATGAAGAGTGCACATTTTTTGTTAAGGATGCCTTTGGCAATGGACCCTCCCAATTGCAGGGGTCTGGGGATGCTCCAGCATCCTGGCCGAGGGGGGACGGGCCTGATCGTGGGGGATTCTCAAGTAACCTCCGTAAGGCTTTCGACATCCTTCTCCTCTGAGCCTTAGGAGCTTGGAAGAGGTCTAGGTCTGGGAGCGAGACAGAGCCGATCGGAACGCACCCTCCACTATTTTAGGACGCCTTTCCAATGGCGAACTTGGCAGTCTGGGACGTTCTACAGATCCTGCCGAGGGGACGCCTGATCGGTGGGGATTCTCCGTAACCTCCGTAAGGCTTTCGACATTCCTTCTCCTCTGGGCTTGGGAGCTTGGAAGAGGACTAGGCCTGGGAGCGAGATGGAGCCGAACAGAACGCACCCTCCACTGCACTGGAAACACTATATTCACTTCTTACCTGTGTTTTTTAAGAGCTGCGAATTTATGAGCTCTCTAGATTTATTCCTTCAAATTTTCACAAGATGAATTGTAGTTTCTGTGAGGTAAGAAGGTGATGAGGATGCAACAACTACTAGTATTGTTAATACTCTAATTGCTCGTTAATACGAGACCATATTAACGCTTCTAAAGGAAGCGTTTTTAGTAATATGCTTTCTGACTTCCTTGAAAAGGAAGTTAGAGTGTTTAAATTCCTCAATCAAGCTTTTTTAACACTTCTTACACGTACTAGTAAATAGATATTAAAGTTTCCTTTATTGCAAAATATGTGAGTGTCTACCGACAAATTCGGTAGTTTCACGTAAATTTTTTCTTCGAAAACTCGAAGCTAAATGCATTAAAAGTTACTAAAAGCGTATGCCGAACCAAAGACCCAGTACTTCCCTGCAAAAGACAGCCCAGAAGATCGATGGCGATGAAAAACGAAAATCAAGTCAGGAGGTACCGCAAACGTTGTTTACAATACGGCCGACAGAAAAATTCTGATAGAAAACGGGAATGGTTCCTATTCCTGCCACCCAGCGGCGGGACGGTAGATCACCTGACCTACCTGTAGCGTGTGCCGCAAAATTTGAATTTCTGTCGGGACGACGGAGTCTAAAGCTAAGTATATATCTGGCAGGTAAGTTGAATGTATAAAAATGCAATTTTCGACAAATTGTCATTTGTTCTGATACGTTATACAAACCATCGGTCCTTTAACAATAGGAAGACTCACTTCTTGGTGGGAGGAATCTGAGTCTTTGTGAACAGACTGGTGTTCGCCCACCTTGGAAGCCTCCCTGGTCGTAAGAGCGAGGGAGGGATCCAAGCCTCTGTCCGATTGGTCGGGGTGTGCACCGCAGGATCAACGGTCAGACCTCTGGACCAAGTACTAAGAGAGAGGCAAGCATATCTCTTCGTACCAGCAAGCAAGAACATGTTCCTGTTTGCAAGAGGCAACATAAAGTTATGGGTTGTCTCTTGTTGGCTTCACTTCCCCCCCCCCCCCCCCCCAAAAAACCCCCCCCCCCCCCCTCCCCCCCCCCCCCCCCCCCCCCCCCCCCCCCCCCCCCCCCCCCCCCCCCCCCCCCCCCCCCCCCCCGTTGGGGCGGAAGTGTGGATATTCCCCCCCCCCCCCCCCCCCCCCCCCCCTCCTATCCCTAGTGATCCCCCCCCCCCCCCCCCCCCCCCCCCCCCCCCCCCCCCCCCCCCCCCCCAGGGATAGGATGGGGGCTCTGTCGAGTAGCTCACCTGCATGTCCTTTCCAGCCCCCCCCCCCCCCCCCCCCCCCCCCCCCCCCCCCCCCCCAGGGGGTGACCCCCCCCCCCCCCCCCCTTATCCAGCCCCCCCCGTTGAACGACTGTATCCCTCTACCCACAGGTCAGAGGGGGAGAAAAAGATGAATGAAAGGAGCCAGTCACACTCTCATTCACTCATCCATTCTACAGTCACACCAGGACTCGATGCTGTTCAGCCTGCGAGGGTCTGGGTTCGCTACACAACGTGTTGAGCAGCCACCACGGGTCCCAAGGAAAAAGATCCAAGGACCTGTGGGCAATATCCCGAAGGTAGAAGGAGGTGCATGTGGTCTGGTTGGACCAGACCCCTGCCTTCAGTACCTGCGCCACGGAGAAGTTCTTGCGGAACACGAGGGAATGTACTTCTTCTAGGTCATCCCGGTGCTAACAAAGAGGCGTCAACACTCAGCCTGGGGTGTCGAGTTTCTTCAGATAGCGCCGTCGCACCCTCACAGGACAAAGCAGCATCTCCTTCGCATCGAAGGCGGTGAAGTCCATTAGGGAGGGGATTGTGAAGAACTCGAACCAATCGTCAGGGACCGAAGGGTTCTGAGTCTTCGCTACGAAGTTCGGTACGAACTCGAGCGTCACGGATCCCCATCCCCTGGATGCTTCGACTTCGCAGGAAAAAGAAAAGTCATGCAGTTCCCTCAGGGGAAAAGAAAGGAATAGTCGCATGACCTATCCCTCTTCTCGACTTCGGTGATGTCCAGTACCCATACTGGTCTATCCGTCTACAGCGAAGTGTCTCGCATTCTCGTATCCCAATGCAGCAAAGTTGTTCTTCTCGGTAGTGGATAGGACACCGACACTCCATGGTGGGTGTCGATGGTATGGGTACTGTGACAAGCCATTAGGACGAAGTAATGATTGATCTGGAAAAACCGAACTAAGTCCACAGCGTAGTTCGTAACTGACTCGGGCGCTCTGACAGCTGCCGACTGACTGCGATCGGTAGTGACTGGTGAGGCAAGTTGTCCAAGCATCCGAGTAAGTCACGTGACCTTCGCCCTTTAAGGGTTATGCCGAGAGACCAAACAAATAGTGTATTTGTTTGTCACCGATGCCGGACGGCGAGGTGATGATTCTCTTAAGGCATGTGCCCAACAGACGAAAGTCAATTGCCTTCTAGAGACCGAGGGTCCCTGAAAGGCAAGACATTTCATAGTAGTTGAATCTCAGCTAAGGAGAAAACAACACTATGTGCCGTTGAAGACGAAGGTGGACATTGAATGCAACCTACGTCTTCACAGCCGAATCGAGAGAAGGATTCTCAAGATTCTGAACCTGTGCTTACAAATGACTGAAAATGCTAACCGCTATTTCATTGCTGTCCGGTGAGGAGTCGTAGTTGCAATGAAAGCAGGGCGTTTTCAGTAATGAAAACACAGGGAAGTACTGCCTGAAGAACTGCTTCTCATGGGCTGAACATTTGGAAGTAGAGCTGGCAGGTCGGGGAGTAGGCGATGTCTTCCGATACATCTGTTAATTCGGGTTGAACAATGAACAATTGCACACCTACGAATACGAGATATTTTGAAGAAAAACTCAGATGTCTGCAGAAATCATTCTGCATTATCGCAGTGCGATGCAGTGGGAGACTAGTGCAGACTTCTGTTACCGTGCGGTAAACAGAAAGATGAAAGAGTCCAAGAGATATCTCTGTTGAAAATTCTTGCAATGTCGAAGGCGATGAAATCGAGCATCACAGCAGTAGATGGTCATTCATGCATGCGAGAATCCCCGTTAATCAGAGACCTAAGTCCATGATTGTTGGGCAGAGATATGGTTCGGTAGTCAATCAATGCAGGGGAGAGAGAGACATAACCGTCCGTGCATCTTGGAGAACCAGCTGGTACTGAGCTGCTATCAGGCAGTTCAATACACAGTAGCTCTCGCTAGCTCGTCATCCTGAGTTGCCAGGTAATCCATTCCACGAAGGAATGCATTCGGCTAGAACCATCGAGCATAAAAAATACGCTCGAGCAATTACAGGCGGTCCCCGGGTTACGACAGCTCCGGCTTACGAGGTTCCGAGGTTACGACGCTTTTTCTTAAATATTCATTGAAAAATCCGCCCAGGGTTACGACGCTTGTTCCGAGGTTACGACGCTGACGCTTCCGACGCTCCGAGTTAACGACGCTTTTAAAAAACACATACTATGATAAGAATCCTTTATAGTTTAGCACAGTATATTAATAAAAATAAGTTTTTGGTTAGATTACAACAAAAATTTTGAGGTTATGATGATTTTCGACACTTTTTATGTCATTTTTAAAAATTTTTTAGCGACGCCTCATATGCGGAACTAGTTTCCGAGCGAATGAATACACTAGCTTGGGATGCGCAGTTTATAACAGTCCAAAAGCGCAAATAATGAAAAAATCATTGCTTGTTTCCAGTATACATAATTAACAAAACTAAGTTTTTGGTTAGATTACAACGCAAATTCCAAGGTTACAAGGTTTTTTATGCTTTTTAACGATACCTCATACGCAGAACTAGTTTCTGAGCGGAGGGCGCATAAATCAATTTACGCTATTAAACTGTATGGTAACCATAGTCAAGGATAAGGAACGCATTCTCAAACAGTATACATATCCTTTATTACAAAACAGCAAAATATCATTGAAACATTATTTCACTTAAAGAATCCATTTATACTCTACTTAGACTTGGAT
Organism: Macrobrachium nipponense; assembly: GCF_015104395.2. Lineage (NCBI taxonomy): Eukaryota > Metazoa > Arthropoda > Malacostraca > Decapoda > Palaemonidae > Macrobrachium > Macrobrachium nipponense. The sequence continues at coordinate 104,757,436 of NC_061087.1, read as the reverse complement.
ATAAAAACCATAGTTTCTCTCTCTCTCTCTCTCTCTCTCTCTCTCTCTCTCTTTTTGTATTTTCTGACGAAAATAATCACTAATTAGTGTATTTTTATGTTTATTTTCATGACTAAATACATTTTTATAATACAAAAATGATTTACTAATTTTCAAATATTAATTTTGATTAATACTGTATTAGTAAATTAATAAGTTGAAATGATATCACATAATAAAAATAATAATTCTCTCTCTCTCTCTCTCTCTCTCTCTCTCTCTCTCTCTCTCTCTCTCTCTCTCTCTACTACAAAGATGTATGTTTTTTTGTATGATAAATAAATGATTTACTATTTTAAAATATTAATATTAATTTATACAGCAATAATATCAATTCATTAAAAGAAAATACCATAGTGAATTAGTAAGATTTTAGCTTATAGTACATATATTTAAAAAAATTATGGAAGAATGAAGGCAATCCAGTTCTTTCTCTCTAACCTTTCTCTAACTCCAGGTACTAAAATGTCAGATATATCAAGTTCTGTGACAGCCAGGAGGGGGAAGAGCTGCTGTGTTGCCAGCAAGTGCTCATGAAATTCCCCCCCCCCCTCCCCTCCTCTCTCTCTCCTTCTCTCTCTCTCTCTCTCTCTTTTTTTCTTTTTTCTTTTCCCCCTTTTCTCTCTCTCTCTCCCTCTCTCTCTCTCTCTCATTTACTGAGACTCGAGATTTTTTATGTACTTGTACTATTTGTTTTTTGTTTAATACTTTCAAATAATATAATAATAATAATAATAATAATAATAATAATAATAATAATAATAATAATAATAACTGTAATTACAAAATTCATATGTGATAGTATTTTAAATTTAAAGAAAGAATACAATACTAATCTACCCATGTCACTTTTAAATAAGGTTAACTCTCTCTCTCTCTCTCTCGCTCTCTTTTTTCTTTTTTGGGGGGGGGGCCACACCAAGATAATAATGTGTCATAGTGGTAACTCCCTCCCTCTCTTTCGCTGGAAACGTTATAAGTATTTTTGAGAGAAGAGAGAGAGATAAAACACTCTCTCTCTCTCTCTTCTCTCTCTCTCTCTCTCTCTCTCTCTCTCTCTCTCTCTACCGAGATGAAAGAATTTTTATGGAACTAGTATGTAAAATGTTTATTGATAATTTCAGTTATTTAATAATAATAATTAATAATAAAACTGTAATTACAAAATTCATAATGGTCGTATTTTAAAGAGATGAAAATGACTTTCCATTTCACTTGTAAGGATAATTCCTCTTTCTTACCAAGATGAGAGAATTTTTATGGTAGATGCACGTGTTTATTATATTTTCAATATTATATTTTCAAATAATAATAATAATAATAATAGAAGTAGTAATAATACGATAACTAATTTCAAAAGAAAATTCTTCCCTTCGTCTTTTTCTGTATCATTTTCCCTACCTCATAACTCCAGTAACACTCGGAGCTGAGAAAGTAACAATGCCATACAATGGTCAACGAATTTAATGGTTTATGTAATCTCTCTCTCTCTCTCTCTCTCTCCTCTTCTTCCTCTTTCTCTCTCTCGTCTTCTCTCTCCTCTTCTCTCTCTCTCTCTTGTATTTTAATGAAAATATACAGTAATTTGTGAATACACAGTGTTGCACATGAAAAAAGTAAATTAGTGATAATTTTAGAGATACGGCCCTAAGAAAAATTGCAAATTAGTGAAATTTTCCCTGTGGACATGTTTTCAACAACGTCGTTCCGGCTTACGACGATTTTCGGGTTACGACGCGTCTTAAGAACGGAACCCCCGTCGTAACCCGGGGACTGCCTATATTTAAACGAAACGGTTTTCGGTAAATACAAAAGCTAAGTTGGTGTTGTCGTGACAATACCATAAGTATCTAATCGAAACTGGTAACTCCTGGGAGGTTGCTGGCAGCCCCGAGTTGCAGTTCAATTAGGATTAGTCGTCTCGGTCACAATCCGTAGAGTTAACTAAGGTATGCGCCTACACCTCGGACAATTCAACTGCTTAACAGAATCATGTCGCGAGGGTAATATACGTAGTATATTTGTAGGTTTCTGTTGAGGAATGAGAATAAGGATAGGAAGCTGACACCCTTCATTCTCTAATCAAGAGAGTGAAGGAGAAGTCTTACCCGAAGGAAAGCTTCAATGGTGATAACAGAATACTGAAGACGATAGTTCAAGCCAAACTGGATGTTCCCGTCCGTTCTTCTCTATCCTAGGGTTGGCCGCCTACTGTGAGATATTCTTCCTTCAGCAGCAGTGCTTCTTCCGAGCACTAGAAATTCCAGGAATTTGAGCATTCGGCGAGTTTCCCGATAATCGTAGTAACAATTATCCAGGATTCTCGTCTAGCCCACTCTGGACCGTGGTTACGCCCAAGTGTCTGCAGATCGTAAAAAAACCGAGACTTTGAGAGTGCTAGAAATTCCGAAGAATTCTAAGCGCTCGGCGAAACCCCCACCGAATTCGTCAGCCGATCATCGGTTGGTGGTCCTCCCGATTCCCGTAGGAATCGAGGATGGGGCAGGATCCTTCCTCAACGACGGGGACTTACGTCCGGTAGGACCCGAAGGTCCCCCCAAGGAACGCAGTCCCCAACGTGGAATCCTACAGAGAACACTCTGCAGGATCCCTCCCCTTTCCCTCGTAGCCGTAAGGAGAGAGGGAATGGGGGAGGAATTGGATACTTGCTCGCCTTCCCAGCAGAACTGGCAGTTGGAGAAGCGAGTATGAGCAGCCATCACCTTGAATGCGTGGTCCACACGGACCGTCACATGAACAGCGGTGATGGTCCCTCCAAGAGTCTGGGAAGCGTCATCCGTCCTTGCCAGCCCCCCTACCCTAATGCTCCTACCCTTCCTACTAGAATCCTAGTAGGCTGGGAGGACTGCAGGCGATCGCCAACCAACGGTGGCGATCGAGCTGCAGGTCTGGACCAGCGGCTTCTTGTGGAGAAAGCTGGAGCAAGGAATGTGTCAGGGGAGCTGTTATGAGAGCTCCTCCCCTGCCTACCAGCAGAACCGGTAGGCTGGGAGGACTGTGATGATCATCAACCACGGTGATGGTCGAGTTGCTGGTCTGGACCAGCGGCTGGCGATCATCCCCCGAGGTCGTTGTGCTGACGAATCAGCACAATGACCTCAGCAAAATTCCTCTGGATCTCAGGAGTGCCCGCATCTTGAGGAGTAGGATCATCAAGCCCCTCCAGCAAGAGCGATTCCCAAGACCCTCCTTTTTCAGAGGGAGGAACAGCGGCAGACCCCTCCCAGTCTCCTCCTGCCACTTGCACATACGACCTGGTCGATCCGAGGACCATGCCTGGCACGTAGGACGTCGTGGCGGGATCGTGAGGGGGCGCGCCCCTCACGATCACTCCTTGCTATCTCGCCCTTCCTGGTGTAACCCGAGGAAGTTGGAGGAACAGGAGAGGAAGACCTGACGCTCCCCCCTCGCTCACCGGCAGAACCGGTGTGCTTGGGGGACTGCAGGCGATCGCCAACGGTGGCGATTGAGCTGCAGGCCTGGTCGTGCCGCTCCCCTGGGGCGAGCGGCTGGACCGAGAACAGTTCTCACGGCGCGTCGAACCACTGGAACCAGCCGAGGCTGGTTCCTGCGATCGAGGGGACCTCTTACTAGCCTCCGACCGTGGTAGGTCTAGGACTGTCAAGGCAACCCTGGGAACCAGCTGGTCGCTACGAGAGCGTCAGAACTTTGGCTGTACGGTCTTCCGCGGGAGACCGTACACTCGGAACCTCTCGCGAACAAGAGGCCGAGCCGGAACCTGGCTTAGCAGCAGTGCCGCTAACACCAGGCGAGGAAGTACCAGTGTTAGCTGGTACCCCTCCGGTCCCCATCTTCTTCTTCCTTGCGGAAGGAGAGACAGGCCCTATTCCCGAAGGAGCAGGAGGACCAGCAGAAGGACCCCCCGTCCCACCGGAGTGGGGCGGGCCCTTAGAAGTTCCCGAAGGAGCCTTCTTAGTGGCGGAGGAGGCAGCCTTCTTCTTCGGCTTGGGAGCCTTAGAAGTCGAAGGGGAAGAGGCGGCAGCAGACGACGAAGAAGACGATGAAGATGACGACGACACCTTCCTCCTCTTCCTCTTCTTCTTCATCAGCTCTCGCAGGACAGTCGTCAGATCCTACATCCAGGATGGAGCCGGGGCAATTGCCGAAGCAACACGGCCCGGCTGCACCTGTCCAGAAGGACCTGCGTCTGGGGCAGCAACACCGTGGACTGGAACGACGTGGGCAGGAGCGGGAACAGCAGGAACAGCAGGAGCGGCAGGACCAGCAGCAGGAACAGCAGTAGTGGCAGGTATGGCAGGCAAGTCAGGTAAACCAGGAGGCTTAGCGTCAGCCAACGACATCCTGGGTACCGGCGGCAGGTCCAGGGACGAGCTCTTGGGGCAGCAGAAGTCTGGTCGCGGCACGCCCCCCCTCGGTACGGCGATCGGCCCCTGCACAGCGGCTGTAGGTGAGACAGACACCACGTGCGGCGAGTAAACCAGGTGAGGAGGGGCGGTGTACCCTGGAGTTGACAAGTTGGTTGTCGTCGTGGTCACCGCTCCAAGGGACCGCACCAGACCCCGCCAAAAAGTGAAGCAGCCCCTGGACACTCGGCACGCCCTGCAGTCCCAAAGACACCCACACCTGACCAAGGTCATCCCTCACGGCAGAAGCACCTGTGGAAGCAAAAGTCGGGTAAGTAGGAGGAGTTCCCCCTCGTGCGGGGGAAGCGAGCCCCACCCCGAACGAACGGAAGACCCCGAACAAATGGACATCGGGTAACGAGCGCCCTCCTCTACGCTCGACGGGTCGGGCGAAGAAGAAGGGCCCCGAAACCCCCCCCCCCGAAGGGGAAGGTGCCATATGTGGGAGCTGAGCGGGGGGGCAGGAAAGAAGACGAAGAATCGGTTACCAAGGGAGTCGCGGGAGAGCTTTCCGACAACTTCCTGGCAGGCCTTCGCTCTTCCCGCCCCCGCACAACACCCACTGCACCACTGACCAAAACACGGCTCGGACCGAGAGCCTTCACACCCTCGGCACCGAGCGCAAGTGCATAAGGATCAAATAGCGGGTATGAGCGGAAACCTTGATCCATAATGAAAATAATACATGAAATGAAAAAGAATACTGCATTTACCATTTCACTTTCACTTCACACGAAAATAAAAGGCTCGGGCCGAGAGCATTCACGCCCTCGGCACCGAGCGCAAGGGCATAAGGATCAATTCCCGGTATGAGGGGAATCTTGATCCAATGAATATTGATGTAAACAAAAATAATAATATATGGCACCGAGCGCAATGGGTAAGGATCAATTCCCGGTTATGAGCGGAAACCTTGATCCAATAAAGGGATTTTGACGAAAGGAAAAATCTATTTCTGGGCGATTGGCTCGTGTCGCCAGCGAAATATCCTTTAATCTATTATTTCTAGGGTAAATGTACTAACACATACCAGAGAATAAATAAAATAAAGAAAAAGGTCAGTATAACTGACTCGCTCACCCTCCAAGAGGATGTCGGTATGAACACTAGGCGAGTGAGACCACTACCACGAGCCAAATGCCAATAGAAATCTCCCACTACAAAAACCCTCCATGAGGGGAGCCGACCCACAGAGTGAGCAGCTCGTACTACTACTACTCCATCCCATGCTGCCGACTGCTGCGCCTCTGGTGGCCATCCTGAAGTTAGCAGACAATCTTGGGCGAAGGGATGGGTAGGGTGGGATTTCGCTGGCGACACGAGCCAATCGCCCAGAAATAGATTTTTCCTTACGTCAAAATCCCTTTTCTGGGCTCAGCTCGTGTCGCTGCGCGAAATCGTACCAGAGAAATAGCACAAGATTGTAAACAAAAATAATAAAATAAATTAGAATAAGTCTCAAATAAAAGACAAAATAAATATAAAAAGAATATAATTGCTAAAAAGATACATATACACAGTGATACAAAAATAGAAATATGCTTAAATTACACTTAATTCTAATCATGTTTCTTAACATAAGGTAATTTACATATATACAGAGGTAAAATGGCTTACATGTATCAAAATGGTATCTGTGTAAAGGCATGTATCAAAAATATTATAGCAATTAATATAATCAAATGAACAAATTAATCAACAATGATAATATATAAAGGAATGTATATGACTTAATATACAAAACCCGTAACCATTATAAATAAGATGTATCCCCTAGCATAAAAATAAGGGGGTAACATCCATGAGATCAATATCTATAATCATCTGTGAGTGTCCCTAGCAAAAAAATAAGGGGCACCCACTACACCATCATAAAAGCAGCTAAGACACAAGGTGAATGTAAATGAACAAGGCAGGAATAGACGAACTGTTGGGTGAGGCAGGTAGAAAGGAGGACTGAATCTTCTACTACAGATTAGCTAGAGTCAGGGGAAAACTATGTTACCCGCTGCTACTGCTGAAAATTTCAGAGCTTCCAAGGACTTAAGGTAATGACGTTTGAACACTGTCGGCGATTTCCATCCGGTATACTTTTTCAACTCATCGAAGTTCATATGTTGGAAATAATTAATTGAGGTGGCTACTGCTCTGACATCATGTGCTTTCGGGAAAGAGTCAGGATTGGCTTGCTTAATAAAGTACAGGATTTGTTGCCTGATGCCTTTAATGGATAAAGTTCCACCTTTTTCCCTCTTAAAGAGGGGACCCGATGAGGATGAGGAGGTCCTGGACAGAAAGGCTCGTAAGGTTGAAACTGGGCAAAGAGATACATCTTGTGGAAGGGGTAGCACCTTCCAAGGTTCCCACCTCATCAAAGGATCTTCATTCTTTGCTAAAAAGCTACGTTCCGGAGAAAGTAGGACTTCCCCTGTGGGAAGGAATTGAATATGATCCGGATCTCTGGATAAAGCCGACAGTTCTGAAATTCTTGCTCCTGAAGCTAAGCTTAATAAAAATAGGGTTTTTCTTAAGAGCATTATAAAACGAGCATGTGTCATTATCGGTTTCTGAAGCCAGTTTTAGAAACATCGTTTAAGAACCATGAAACCGACGTAGGCCTTACAGAAGGTCTAAGTCTAGCACATGCCTTAGGAATAGACGAGAAGTAGGAATCCGTCAAGTCTATGTTGAACCCAAATTGAAATATCTTTTTCAAGGCTGACTTGTTTGTCGTAATCGTGCTAGCTGCTAAACCTTTTTCAAATAAGGATCTGAAAAAGGATATAGCTGAATTAACTGTCATGATTCTAATATCTGATTCTCTCAGGAAGATGCTAACTTTTTGACAGCAGCATCATACTGTCTCAAAGTTGAATCCCTTTTATCGGATTCCAAGAAGAGAATATTCTGAGGGTCAATATTCGCATCTCTTTTTGCCGCAAACTTCATGAAATCCATAAAGTTAGGGTTTTGAGAATCCCTGAGGAAGCGAACACAGTCTTCGTTTTGTACTGACTGGGAGAGCCTGGGATTGGGGATCCGAAGAGGACGAAGGCCCAGTTCCAGAATTAGGGGATACCAATTGCTCTTCGGCCAGTCTGGGGCTACTAGAGCCACTTGACCCTTGAATGTCCTGAGTTTGTTTAAAACTTTCATGAGAAGATTCACTGGAGGAAAGACATAAATCTTCTTCCAGTTGTTTCCAGTCTAGAGCCAGGGCGTCCGTGGCATAGGCCAGAGGGTCCAGGTTGGGGGCTATATAACACGGCAGTTTGTGATTCGCTTGAGATGCGAAGAGATCCACCTGTAGCCCTGGAACTCTTTGAAGGATCCATTGGAACGAACTGTTGTCCAGTGACCATTCCGACTCTAGGGGCACTGATCGGGATAACGCGTCTGCTATGACGTTTCTCACTCCAGCTATGTGAGTGGAGAGATGCCAACTGAACTTGTCTGCCCGGGAGAAGATGGCTACCATGACATGATTTAGATGACGTGACTTGGAGCCTCCTCTGTTTATACAATGTACTACCACTGCGCTGTCCAGAACTAGCTTTATGTGGGAGTACTTTGGTGGGCGCAACCTCTTTAGAGTCAAGAACACTGCCATTGCCTCCAGTACGTTTATATGGAAACTGACTGAACTGAGGTGACCAAGTTCCTTGAACCTTTTTGACCTGGGAATACCCTCCCCAACCGCTTAAGGACGCGTCTGTGTGGATGGTGATCTCTGGTGGAGGGAACTGAAGGGGTACTGACACTGACAAATTCTTGACTTTCGCCCACGGCCGAAGTCGATTCTTTAGAATCAGAGGGACTGAGGATAGTTTGTCCCTGGACCTGACATTTGCTCGTGAGCGCCAGATTCTGGTTAGGTCTTTCAGTTTGGCTTTCATTAAGACGTTCGTCACTGATGCAAACTGGAGAGAACCCAGGATCCTCTCCTGAGCCCTCCTTGACGCCAGTTTGTGACTTAGAAATTGCTTGACTGACTTCGCTATTTCTTTCCTTTTGGCTGATGGAATCGACAGAGTATGGAGGATAGATTCCATTGAATGCCCAACCACTGAAAGTTTGACTCTGGAGTGAGTCTTGACTTGGTCCTGTTTATCTTGAAGCCTAGATATTCCAGGAACTTGAATCACTTTCAGTGTAGCTCTGTTGCATTCCTCGACTGTTGAAGCCCAGATCAACCAATCGTCGAGATACGCTACTACCATAATCCCTTGAGACCTGAGTTGTTGCACTACCACTTCAGCTAGTTTCGTGAACACCCTGGGTGCCACGTTGAGTCCGAAGGGAACTACCTTGAAGGAGAATGCCTGGTCTCCTATCTTGAAACCCAGATATGGACGGAAGTGTCTTGCAATAGGGATATGATAGTAGGCGTCTGTAAGATCGATAGAGGTGGTGACGGCCCCACGGGGAAGTAAGGTCCGCACCTGCGAGATCGTGAGCATCTTGAACTTGTCGCAAGCGGATGGCTAAGTTTAAGCGGGACAAGTCTAAGATTACCCTTCTTTTTGTGAGCCTTTCTTTGGCACGCTTGAACAAGCGACCTTGAAATTTTAATCTCTTTGACTCTCGCTATAGCTCCTTTCTGAAGGAGGTCCTCTGCGTACTCTGTCAATTCCTTGGAAGGAAGTTGACGGAAAGGTTCGGATGGAGGTGGGTTCGTCAACCAGCTCCAACCCAGGCCTTTTGACACTATGCTCTGAGCCCATTCGCTGAAGTTCCACGGTGGCGAAAGTGAAACAGCCTCCCTCCTACCTGAAGTTCTTCATTGGTTCTGGAAACCGCCTCGGCCTCCTCTGAAGTGCTTTCCCCTATTAAAGGGGCCTCCCGATCCTCTCCCACGAAAGGAACGCTTACCTCTGCCTCCTTACCCGAGCGGTCATACTTCTGTGAAGCTTGACTCTCGAAGGCTTGATTGTAAGCCGGAGAGATGGCGTAAGAGGTGGAGGGCTGAGGCTGAGGGGATATCACATAAATTGGTTGTGATTGAGCTTTAGAAGTGGAAGGTTGGGCTGTTTGCACTAAGGGCACCGCTGGGAACTTGCTGAGAAAAGCGTGGCTGCTTTTTCTGGTAAAGATGGAAACGCCTAGGTTTCCTCTGTCCCTTACCTTTAGGCGTTAAGTCTTGCCTCCTCTTAGCCGTAAGGCCCCAACGGTCCTTAAGGCTCTGGTTCAGCCTCGTAGCCTCTGACTGGACTTCCTTCACCATAGCTTCTGGGAAGAGATCTGCTCCCCAGATGTTAGACGAGAGTAACCTATTCGGCTCATGTCGAATGGTTGCCTCTTGTAGGACATGCTTCCTACAATTCGTTCTAGCAGTGGCAAACTCAAACATATCCGACTGTACCGTTTGAGTCAGGGATTTGGTCATGAGTTTAAAAAGCGGTTCTGAGCCATAGGCTATGGTCGCTACCTCGGACATAGCCATAGAGTGAATTGACCTGGCTAATCGCGATTTCGCGTCAAATTCAGCCTGAATAAGGCTATCTGGGAGCCTGGGTAGCTTTTCACCAAACTGATCCATAGCACAGTCCGGTTTGAGTTTGCCAGCTGAGAAGGTGTTCGGCAAGTCCTTCCCACAATTCTCCGGCTGAGGGAAGCAACGGAGATGTGGGATCTGCTTCCTTCAATTGAGGCATGGGTTCCCCCTTTTGGGTCCGCTGGGATGGTAGACCTCGCGATCTTTGTCAGGAACGGGAGCGGGGTACTCTCATCCATTGTGAAAATGGTAAAGGGACTCTTAAAAGGTTGTATCTTGGTATTAGAACAATCCATGTCCTCTAAACACCTGAGCCATTCTCTCTGAGCCTGGTCTCGTGAATAGACGAATGTCTCCTTTGGTACCCTATCATCCCGCACCATGGCTGACGCTGTAAGCCTTGCGTAGCCTATGAACGGAGGCTGGAGGTCTTCCGGGTAGAACTCGAAGTCCTCTATCCTTCGAGTTCCAAATTCCGGTATAGAAAATGAGACCGTCTTGGAAGGGGGCGTATGACGCTACTCTCCTGGATTGTACATCGAGAATGGAGGTAGCGAGTCATACGGAGGAAGCTGAGTTCCACTCGTATTGGAAAGTGGGGGAGAGGCTAGAGGGGCTTCTCTCAGTCCGGCTATAATGGAGTCCTGGGACGTAATCCTATCCGACAAACGAGAGATCATTTGTTCCATGCTACTCTTTAGGGACCCAACCAGGTCGCCCACCTGTTGCAACAGGCCAGCATTGGAGTCCAAGGACGGAGCTGCTGCGGAGGTGGAGGGGTGGCTCTGAATCGGAACCAAGGGTAGCGGAACTGGTGACTCTGCCGGGGTGCGAGATCTCTCTCTGGAGGATTTACTCCTCGAGGACTTAGAGCCGGAGCTAGAAGCTTTAGACCTGTCTGCTCCGGGATTTCCAGCCGGAGACTTACGAGAGGAGGATGAAGCCGAAGTCGTCTTCTTAGACGACGACGACGTCTTAGACAAGGATTTCACTGCTTGACCCTTGACTTTAGGTCTAACCGAAGCGTCAGGAGGAGTATACAATTCATCACCTGTAAAGCCTTGGAAGGATGGAGAGGTTGCAGGAGTAGAAGAAACAGTTACGCCCAAGGGTGACCCTTGGGTGTCCACCCTACTTACCTCGACCAACAGGTCGTCTACACCTACCATAGGTTCCACATTAATATCTAAAGTCGCGACGTCGTGGAGATATCCTGGTCTTGGTCAGTTAATTGAGGCAGCCAGCTGTTGTTGGATGAAGGCGATAGTCGGGGCCGCCTCTACTGGGTCGACGTATCCTGTCGCCTTGCCTCCGGGGAAGATTAACAGTGCCAACCGCTTCTCTAAGATGTAGGGCATACCCTTGGCGGCGTTCTTCCCAAAACCGCCGACCCAGGCCCGCAGGGTTGCCAGTGCGGTAATCCCTCACTGCCGGCGCCTGGAAGAGAGGGCGTAGATTAGATTTAAGAATCACTTAAAACTAAAACTTAAAAGTATAACTTAAACTTAGATGCCTTAAGTTAAAGTGAATGATGAAAACTTAAGCATAAAACAGAAGCGGAGCATCTACCGGAGATGGAATCTTTACTACCCCATCTAAAAGCTGCTCACCAGATCATAACATATGGTACACGTCTCATGGTACCAGACCTGGATGTCCCCGTGCAGAGTCGCGCATGGAGCATGGGACCGGCAAACTTCGTGTCCACATGGGTCCTGAAGTGTGGCGGCGCATCCCGGATGCTCACAGTTGGTGGCCTGTAAGTGGGAAGACACATGAGTATCTTAAAGAATATCACTTACAGGCTAAAGGACAGAAGAACTCCGTTGCATGCCGAGCCCGGAAAAAATTTGGGCATAACCCCCCCCTGCTTCGCCTGAATAGGCTATAATCCCGGAGGGATCCGGTAAAACTCGTAAGGGAGGGGGGGGAAGGTTTAAGGTACTTAAGATAAACTTATAGTTAATCTAATAACACTTAAACCTAAAACTCAAACGAACCGGACCAAGTCCAGTGCGTAGCGGAGTGTAGTAACTCAGCAATACGTTAAGGTTAGCAGGGACCCACTGTATGTTCCGGTCCACTCTACTGAGTGGACTAACACCTTTCCGCTGGATGCCAGGACTCCGGTCAGGAAAGGAGCCCTAGTAAGGTGGGAAAGAGCGAGAAGACATACAGGCTCGAGCGAACACGGAGCGACAAGGAAGCACGGATGGGGGGAGGCCAGTACCCCCACCACATTACCACCCGACCGGACCAAGAAGCCGGAGAGGTCGAGTCCAGTCTGGGTCTGTCCCGTCTCCCTGACCCCTCCGCCTGGGGGGAGAGAGGGAAGCAGGCTCGGGTATGTGGAGCGAGCATGGGCAGACCGACCCACCCTCCCCCGACTCTATGGAAGAGCGGGAGGGGGGGGGAAGGTGACTGGGCAGGCGTCTGGCTGTCTCGTGATCGCGTAGTGACCACGAGGCGGTAAGACCAAAACAAGACAACTAAGCCTAGGACAAACCAACTGATCAGAGAGATGCTATCGGGAAGCAACTGAGTATGGAAAAAGCAGTGGCATATAGGCCCACTGGGCCAAAACCAGCTGATCAGAGAGAAGCTATAGGGAAGCAACCGAACTGATGAGCGGTAGAATAGGCTCAATGAGCCAGGACCTAGGCTAAGCCAGACGCCTAACTAACCTAACCATAACAAAATACATGGTACAATAAATAAATTAAAAGAAAGAAAACAATATAGTAGGAGAAAAAATTCCAGGAGTGTACGACTAACCCGAAGGAAAGTCTACCACTCAAAGCTAGTCAGAGGCCGATACTAAGAGCCGGGACTAGGGTCTGGAAGGAAGAAGTCTACATAAGGTAAAAGACATGCATGCATACAAACCTGAGTAGACAGTACCCTAAGTAAAACGGAGTAATAAATATAGAACGTACACAGACAAGGGGATGTTCTAGGTATGGGAGACCAAGAACGAACCCACCACGAGGCAGAACCATGCTGCCATGCTTCCGACCCAGAGTTCGTATTTATACCTAAAAAACGGCAAATACTTGACTCAGGGCCGGAAAAAAACCAACTAACATAAAATACTGAGTACTTAACTTAGCTGCTGCGATAGCTGCACGCTCCATTATAGATAAATCCAACGAAAGGGCACAAAAAACACAGAGAGAAAAATAGCACGTGTGACTCGTGTGCGCTAACTGAAAAGGATGGCCACCAGAGGCGCAGCAGTCGGCAGCATGGGATGGAGTAGTAGTAGTACGAGCTGCTCACTCTGTGGGTCGGCTCCCCTCATGGAGGGTTTTTGTAGTGGGAGATTTCTATTGGCATTTTGGCTCGTGGTAGTGGTCTCACTCGCCTAGTGTTCATACCGACATCCTCTTGGAGGGTGAGCGAGTCAGTTATACTGACCTTTTTCTTTATTTTATTTATTCTCTGGTATGTGTTAGTACATTTACCCTAGAAATAATAGATTAAAGGATATTTCGCGCAGCGACACGAGCTGAGCCCAGAAATGAATATGATGCAATCAAAATAACATATGAAAATGAAAAAGAATACTGCACTTGCAATTTCCCTTTCACACAAAATAAAAGGGTAAGGATCAATTCCCGGGTAAGAGCAGAAACCTTGATCCATAATGAATATTGATGCAATCAAAATAATATATGAAAATGAAAAAGAATACTGCACTTGCGATTTCACTTTCACACAAAGTAAAGGGCTCGTGCCGAGAGCATTTGTGCCCTCGGCACCGAGCGCAAAGGGCAAAAATATAAATGAAAAATGAAAAAGAGTACTGCACTTACAATTTTCACTTTCACACTTTCACCCAAAAATACACCGCTCGGTGCGAGCGCGCTCCCACCCTCGGCACCGAGCACAAAGGACTTGGGGATCGATCTCAGGAAAAAACTCAATTTTCCACATTTACGAACCTCAACCCCGGCACAGTCGTCGGGTAATAGGAGGCGCGGAGATTACATCGATCCTTGATCCATAATCATAAATAAACAAAGTGTATATGAAAAATGAATATGCGTACTTACAGTTCACTTTTACACACACAAAGTAAGGGAAAACACAAAAAAATCCTGAAAGCAAACGACGATAAAGCGGGCAGAGAGCGATGGTGAACAACGTCCTCACACCACACGGGCGAAAGCAAAAGTGGTTCTTCACCTCCCAGTCGTGCTGTGCGCGCACTGTCGGACAAGCAGTTAACTACCGAACTCCCTTGTTCGAAGCTTACGACCGTTCCAGCTGCCGCTAGTTACTTCCCATTGTTAAAGGACCGATGGTTTGTATAACGTATCGGAACAAATATCTTTCGCTCAGTTACCATTTTAGATGTTATAAGTTTTTAAATAAATCTTTTAAATATAACAATTTGTCGAAAATTGTATTTTTCCTAACTATACAAACCTGAGGTCCTTTAACAATAGGAATGGTACTTAGCGGCAGCTGAACCGGTCGTAAGCTTCGAACAATGGAGTTTGGTAGTTAACTGCTTGTCCCGCAGTTGGCGGTCAGCTCGACTGCGAGGAGAGGAGTCACTTTGCTTTAGGCCCAGGAAACGCAGAGTGAGGGGTGGCATGAGGTGGGACTATATGTAAAAGACCTCATGTTTGTATAGTTAGGAAAAATACAATTTTTGACAAATTGTTATTTGTTCCGGTACGTATACAAACCCTCGGTCCTTTTACAATAGGAAGACTCGCTTAATGGTGGGTGGAATCTGAGTCTTATGAACAGACTGGCGTTCGTCCTACCTTGGTTCCCTCCCTGATCGTAAGAGCAAAGGGAGGGATCCTAGCCTCTGCCCAGCTGATCGGGGTGTGCACCGCAGGATCAGTGGTCAGACTTCTGGACCAAATTTATAAGAGGGAGGCAAGCGTACCTCTTATAAATAGCAACAAATGCAAGAACTAGTTCCTACTTCAAGAGCCAAGATGAAGTCATGGGTTTGTCTCTTGTTGGCTTCCACTCCCCCCCCGCCCCCCCCTTATTGGGGAGTGGTGGATAAAAACTCCTATCCCTAATGAAAGGGATAGGATGGAGCTCGGTTGTGTAGCTTACCTGCATCGGCCTCCTGTTCAGCGTAGTGACGACCGCGGCCCTCTGCCCACAGGTAGAGGAGGAAGAAAGAAGGAGGAAGAACGAAGGAGGAAGAGAAGCCAGTCACACTCTCTTTCACTCGTCCATTCATGCAGTCACACAAGGATATGATGCTGTTCTGTCCGCTCAGGTGCTGGGTAGACTACACAATATGTTGAGCAGCCACCACGGGTCCCAAGGAAAAAGTGTCCAAGGACCTGTGGGTAATATCCTGAAGGTAGACAGAAGTAAAGGTGGTCTGGTTGGCCCAAACCCCTGCCTTCAGAACCTGCGCCAGGGAGAAGTTCTTGCGGAACGCAAGGGTTGGACCAATACCTCTGACTTCGGGGCTCTCGGACGAAGGGTACAGGTGTCGTCACTACCATCCGCGTTGTACGCCCCCATCCGCGTCGTACGCCCTCCTGATCACCTCACGTATCCAGAAAGAAAGTGTGTTCTTGGAAACTTCTTTCTTGGTAACCCCGACGCTAACGAAGAGGCGTCGACACTCAGGCCTGAGGTGTCGAGTTCTCTTCAGATAGCGCCGTAGCGCCCTCACAGGACAAAGCAGCATCTCATCCACATCATCATCAGTAAAATCCTTCAAGGAGGGGATTGTGAAAGACTCGAACCGGTCGTCAGGGACCGAAGGATTCTGAGTCTTCGCCACGAAGTTCGGGACCAAATCGAGCATCACAGATCCCCATGCTCTGGAATGCTTGACGTTGTAGGAAAGACCATGAAGTTCCCTTACTCTCTTCACCGATGCCAGGGCCAGCAAGAAGAGGGTCTTGAGGGTCAGATCCCTGTCTGACGACTCTCGGAGTGGCTCGAAGGGTCTGCGAGTCAAACTCCTAAGGACGAGAGTCACATCCCACCCCGGGGGCCTGAGTTCCCTGGGTGGGCAAGACCTCTTGAAGCTCTTCATCAGGAGGGAGATCTCGAAGGAAGAAGAGATGTCCACACCTCGCAGTTTAAGGACTAGTGCCAGGGTGGCTCTGTATCCTTTAACTGCAGAGACGGAGAAAAGCTTCTCTCGGCGAAGAAAAATGAGGAAATCCGCTACCTGCTGAAGAGTGGCTCTGAGAGGAGAGAGACCCGTCCACGACACCAACCACAGAAGACGGCCCACTTCCCCTGGTATACAGCTGCAGAGGACTGTCTGAGGTATCCAGCCATCTCTGTTGCTGCGCTGCGAGAAAAGCCTCTCTCTCGCAAGAGATGGTGGATAACAGCCAGCCGTGAAGACAGGGCTCGACCGACCGGTGGTACCGCTCTACGTGTGGTTGGCACAGGAGGTTGTGCCAGAGGGGAATCTCCCTCGGTGCTTCGGCGAGCTGAGCCAGCAGGTCCGGGTACCAAACAGCTTGAGGCCATTTGGGGGCCACCAGGATCATACGGAGATTCGAGGTGATCAGCGCCCTGCTGATCACCTTGCGAATCAGACAGAACGGGGGAAAGGCATAAACGAAGAGGTTGTCCCACGGGTGTTGAAGAGCGTCCTCTGCAGCTGCCCCTGGGTCCGGCACAACTGAGTAGAGAACCTGGAACTCTTGGAGAGCGAAGAATGCTGCCTTGAGCTCCAGGAAGTTGATGTGAAGGGGCTTGTCGTGCTGATCCCACACACCCACAGCCAGCAACTCCTCCAGGTGTGCGCCCCATCCCTCGGTCGATGCGTCCGAGAACAGCAACATCTCCGGGGGGGAGGAGTGCAAAGAAGCACTCCTCTTACGAGGTTCCCGTCGTCCAGCCACCAGGCTAGGTCCTGCCTCACCTCCTCCGTGAGGGACACGGGGAAGAAAGGCGGGTCTCCTGCCTGTGACCAACTCTCCTTTAGTCTCCACTGAAGAGACCGCAGGTGAAGATGTCCATGAGGAACTAACTTCTCGAGAGACGACAGGTGACCGATCATGACCTGCCACTGCTGAGCTGGCTGCTTCTGTCGAGACAGGAACGGTCTTGCTGCCTCCCTGAACCTGCTGATCCGCGAATCTGCGGGGAAGACTCGCCCTGCTACCGTATCGATCAGCATTCCCAGGTACTTCATCCTCTGCTTGGGCTCGAGATCCGACTTCTCGTAATTCACTACGATCCCCAGATCGCGGCAGAAATCCAGGAGTCGGTCCCTGTTCTGTAGCAACTGCGAGCGGGAGCTCGCCAGGACTAGCCAATCGTCGAGATACCTCAGAAGACCTATCCCTATCGAGTGGGCCCAAGTCAACACCAGCGTGAACACCTGTGTGGCGGTTGAGAGACCGAAACAAAGTGCCCTGAATTGGTACACCGTCCCATCGAGGATGAAGCGGAGGTACTTCCTGGAGGATTGATCCTTACCTTACCTTACAGACCTTACATCTTGTTCGGGTTGCCCCAGGTCCCTCAGTGTGAGGCACCTCTAATGTCTACCAGAGAGTTGCTAGTACATCTTCCGGTATATTTTGCATCTTCCAATCTTGGATGGTCTGGGATGCAGTTTAGATATTTGTCGAGCTTATTCTTAAACACATCTACGCTCACTCCTGATATATTCCTCAGATGAGCTGGCAACGCATTGAATAGACGCTGCATTATCGATGCTGGTGCGTAGTGGATTAATGTCCTGTGTGCTTTCCTTATTTTTCCTGGTATAGTTTTGGGCACTATTAATCTACCTCTGCTTGCTCTTTCTGATATTTTTAGTTCCATGATATTTTCTGCTATTCCTTCTATCTGTTTCCATGCCTGAATTATCATGTAGCGTTCTCTTCTCCTTTCTAGACTATATAATTTTAAGAATTGTAGTCTTTCCCAGTAGTCTAGGTCCTTAACTTCTTCTATTCTAGCTGTAAAGGACCTTTGTACACTCTCTATTTGTGCAATATCCTTTTGATAGTGTGGGTACCATATCATATTGCAATATTCAAGTGGACTACGAACATATGTTTTATAAAGCATAATCATGTTGTTCAGCTTTCTTGTTTTGAAGTGCCGTAACAACATTCCCATTTTTTGCTTTACATTTTGCCAACAGAGTTGCTATTTGATCATTGCATAACATGTTCTATTCATCATCACACCAAGGTCTTTAACTGCTTCCTTATTTGTGATGGTCTCATTATTAGGTCCCTTATATGCATATAGCTTTCTTTCTCTGTCTCCATAATTTATTGATTCAAATTTATCAGAGTTAAATACCATCCTATTACCTCTGCCCAATCATATACTTTGTTAAGGTCTCTTTGTAGAACGCGTCCTATCTTCATCACAAGTAATTTCTCTACTTATTCTTGTGTCATCTGCGAAACTACTCACTACCGAATCCTTCACATTATTGTCTATGTCTTCAATCATAATAACAAACAGTATTGCAGCTAACACCGTACCTTGCGGCACACCGGATATTACCTTGACTGGAAATACGCGTCCTTCAGATCCACAGAAAGCATGAGGTCGTTCTCCCTCATGGAATCGAGCACTGATCGTGCCATTTCCATTGTGAACCGAGTCTGGTGAACGAATCGGTTCAAGGGAGAGAGATCTATCACCGGGCGCCAGCCCCCGAGGACTTCTCCACCAGGAAAAGTCGACTGTTGAAGCCCAGCAACTGATCCCATACGATCTCCACAGCATGTTTGCTCAGCATAGCTTCTACTTCCTGCCGAAGCGCAATGTCCTTGGTCGAACCAGGAACGTAGGTCTGAAGATGGACCGGGTTGGAGGCGAGGGGTGGCTGAGACTCGAAGGGTAGTAAATATCCCTCCCGAAGAACATTCACTATCCAGGTCTCTGCTCTGTAGCGCTGCCATGTTGCCCAATGGCTCGCCAGGCAACCCCCCACTTCCGGCAGCAGGTGAGGGGGAACACTGTCCCTAGCGTTTCCCGCCTCTCTTCGACTTCTTCTTCCCAGATCCTCCTCGAGAGAAGGACTGGGAGGAGGGCTGGTTACGGTCGCTCCTTACCGAAGAAGTCGAAGGCAGAGTCTTTCCTCTGGGCTTCGACGAAGCAATCGTCTTAGCCGCAGAGGAAGTGCTAGCTAAACTCTTTGGCTTAGCCGCAGTCGCTCGAGGTTGCCCAGCCACCTTCGAGACTGCCTGGTGGACCAGACAGTCACTGTCATCAGTGCGCCATTGTTCCACCGCAGCGTCCACCATCTCTCTAGGGAAGAGAGAGGAGGAACTCCGCACCGGTCCGTTGCGAAGACCCAATGCCGCCTCTCGCCCAGCCGCCCTGGTCACTCGGGTGAGGACAGCGTCCCTACGCCGAAGAACCAGGTTGGCCCACAGGTTAGCCGTCTGGTGGGCCAGGTAGGAGATGGCCCTACCTCTTGACTGGCACAGTCTCACAAAAGCCGGGTTCCCTTCAGGAGTGATGTTCCCCAAGGAGGCCGCGGTTTTCGACACTGTGAGGGACCACAGGTCGAGCCAGGAGACTGCTTGGAATGCTGCCATAGCGATAGATTCCAAGGCAAGTACCTCTTGCTGCGAGAACCAGAGGTTCTCTGACAGGAGCTGCTGCAGAGACACCCCCGGAGTTAGCCTAGCCAGCCCCGGGTTAACCTGTTTGGGCGGCAGAGGATCTTCCGAAGGCATGTAGAATCTCCTCTGTCATGGTAGAGGTGGGGTAAGGAGCTTGGATGACCTACCGGACCGAAGCGAACCCTCCTGTCCGAAGAAAAGAGCGTCCACCTGGCTCAGCACACTGTCAGCCAAGGCTGATCGCGGCAAACCCACCGTCGTCCTGAGTTCCTTTTTGGGACCACAGAACGACTCCAAACCCGATGCGGGCTCGGATGGTGGGAGCAGGGATCCTTCCCTGAGGTCGTTGTGCTGACGAATCAGCGCAATAACCTCTGAAAATGACCTCTGGATCTCGGGAGTGACTGCATCCTGGGGAGACGGACCGTCAAGCCCATCCAGCGAGAACGCCTCCCGAGAACCTCCTCCTTCCACAGGAGGAACCACAACAGACCCCTCATGGTTTCCTCCTGCCACTTGCGCATACGATCAGGTTCGTAGGGCGTCGTGGGGGGATCACGAGGGGCGCGCCCCTCACGATCACTCCTGATCGCCTCACTCTTCCCGGTGAAGCCCGAGGAAGTTGAAGGGATAGGAGAGGAAGACCTAATGCTGCCCCCGCGCCCACCGGCAGAACCAGTGTGCTGAGGGGGCTGCAGGCCTAGTCGAGCGGCTGGACTGAGAACAGCAGCGACGGTCCCGAGCTTCAGAAGAGCTGCTGCTAGTCCCCCTCTCCGCCCGGTCCCGGTGGGAGCGGCGGTCAGGGGACCGGCAGAGTCCGCTGTCGCGGTGGGAGCGAGGCCTGTCCTCACAGTGCGCCACATCGCTTGGACGAGCAGAGGCTGGTTCAGGCGACCAAGGAGACCGCTTCCTTGCCTCAGCCCGCGGACGGTCTGGGACCGTCGCATCAACCCTGGGTACCTGCAGCTCGCTACAAGAATGATCGCTGCGCCAGTGTTCCGCCCCGTGCCTGGATCCTGGCGCCGAGCGGACTCGGTTACCTGGGTCTTGGCTGCACGGTCACCGGTGGGCGACCATACACTCGGTACCTCTCGCAAACGAGAGGCCGAGACGGTACCTGGCGCCGAGGCAGAGCCTCTGGCGCCAGGCGAGGAGGTACCGGTGTTAGCCAGTGCTCCTCCGGTCCCCATCTTCTTCTTCCTTGCGGAAGGAGAGATGGGGCCCCGTTCCCGAAGGAACAGGAGGACCAGCGGAAGCCCCAACCTTCCCACCGGAGTGGGAAGGACCCTTAGAAGTCTCAGAGCGAGCCTTCTTATGGGGGGAGGAGGCGACCTCTTTCTTCTTAGGCTGTGGGGCCTTAGAAGTTGAAGGGGAAGCGGCGGCAGACGACAACAAAGACAACGATGAAGACGACGACAACACCTTCCTCCTCTTCTTCTTCTTCTTCGTCAGGTTCTTCAGGACCACCGTCAGGTCTTCCATCCTGGACAGAGTCGGGGCAGTTGCCGAAGCAACAGGGCTCGACTGCACCTGTCCGGAAGGACCTGGGGTGGGAGCAGCAACACCACGAGCAGGAACGACGGCGGCAGGAACTGGTACTGGAACTGGAGCAGCAGCGTGGACAGGAACAGGAGGTGGGGCAGGAGCTAGCGGCATCCTATGCACAGGTGGCAGGTCTAGCGGAGAGCTCTTAGGACACCGGAAGTCAGGGGCTGAGGCGAGAGCGGCAAAACCAGGTGGCGGCGTCACAGCGGGCATCCTCGCCTCCGTCAGTGGCGCAGCGTAGCCAGGCGTGGATACCGTAGTTGTAGTGGTGGTGGTCGAGCCGTGGGTAACCAGCGTAGACCCTCTCGTCAGGTGACTCAGCAGCCCCTGAATCGTCGGTGTCCCCTGGAGCCCCAGCGAGTACCAGGCCCGGCCGAGATCGTCACCCGTGGCAAGCAAACCTGAAGAAGGGAACAGAGTTGGGTTAGTAAGGGGGGGGGGTTACCCCTCGCCCGGGGGGACAGATCCCACCCCGAGCGAACGGAAGACACAGAATACAGCTGGATGTCGGGGTAACTCGCACCCCCCCTCTCTACGCTCGACTGATCAAACGAAGAGAAGGAACGAGATACCTCCCCCGAAGGAGAAGGAGCCATACGAGGGAGCTGAGATGGAGGGAAGAAAGAGGAAGACGTGTCCGTGACCAGGGAAGCAATCGGAGAATCCTCCGATGACTCCCTGGTCGGCATACGCGGCTTCCTCCTCCCCCCATAGCGCTCCCACTGCCCCTCCAACCAAGTAACACATACATCACGTCTCGGTGCGAGAGCAATCTCGCCCTCTACACCGAGTACAAAACTCATGAGGGTCGACCTCAACAGAGGACCGAAAGGCCTCACACTTATGGCCCTCCACACCAGGGCACAATCTGCGGCTGATGGGGGGGCACGGGGGTCTCTCCGGTTCTCGGGATTCCATAGCGAAGTTCAAACACTGTATGAAAACAAAAAAACACACGTACTTACGTATCCTTTTGCACAATCACACAGTAATAGAAAAAGCCAAAAGAAAATCTTCACGCAGTGAAGCATGCAAAGCATACGGCGATAGCGGGCAGAGAGGCGGACAACACGTCTGTCTCCGTCGGCGGCCGAAAGCAAAGTGACTCCTCTCCTTGCAGTCGAGCTGACCGCCAACTGCGGGACAAGCAGTTAACTACCGAACTCCCTTGTTCGAAGCTTACAACCGGTTCAGCTGCCGCTAAGTACCATTCCTATTGTTAAAGGACCGAGGGTTTGTATACGTACCGGAACAAAGAATGTTAAGTGTAAAGTACAATTTAGTTTAGATTACGAACTACAGGCAGTCCCAGATTATCAGTAGGGGTTCCGTTTCGACAGCATGACAATAGTAAGCAAAAATCGCAAATCAGCGATTTCCGGCACTTTTTGGCACTGATAACTGGACATTGGTGCCTCTGCTAGGTATGTATCGGTGCCAATACCCGATTACCAGTGCTGATAAGCAGAAATTGGCGCATATTAAGTGCCGAAAATCGCCAACTTTCGTCATTATACAAGCGCCATAAACCAGGATTGCTGATAACCAAAGCTGCCTGTACATGGAATTGCTGTTAGCTGTAAGATACCTAGAAAATATTCAAGTACAGGCTATAATATAGGGTCCTCCTAACCTAAAAGACTTTGTTACTTATTTGAAAGTCAGATCCTCAAAGTGTCTATTAAGCCGAGTTGCTGTACAGGAAATGAAAATTTCAAAAAAAAAAAAAAAAAAGAATTACAGAATACCGTAAATAACATGCTAAATGTTATAGTTAGAGTGTACTTCATAGAGCATCAAACTATATAAGGCAGTCCGTGGTTACTGGTGAACTTGGTTCATGGCGATCCAGTTTGCGTCATAAAATCAGCGATTTATGGCAACATAACACGCCGAGTTTCGGTTATCGGCACCATAAGGCACCAATAATAGAGTTATGGTGCCATAACAGACCTAACAGAAGTGCCACAAATCACCAAGTTTTGGTTAATGGTGGTTTTTGTTTATCAGCTGTTTCGGTCTACAGTGCCTGGCATGGCATACAGAGCCATTAACCCCATTTTTCAATGCCATTACCTGGTTTACGGTGCTGTAACCCACTTTTATGGGGCTTAAGCTGCCATAAGCACTACGTACTTGTTTCCATTATAATTATGATGTTCTGGTTTACAGCAATTTTCCATCAGAAATGGACACCAATCCCCCAACCCATAAACTGGGGACTGCCAGCTATTTCCTAGCTTCTAGTACATCATAAATACTAGAACACTGTCAATGATAAATTTATGACACTGGTGAACTAGGAGAATAACTTCACAGGTGGATTTATAAAATTTTCTTGAACACTTCCTGGTCACATGTGTAGGTCAGCATATTCTCTCTGCTAGATTATTTTACTTGATAATTCCTCTCCAATTACTCTCTTAATTCGTCTCTCTTATTATTATATACTACGTATTCTTCAGTTTTAAGTCATCCTCTCCTTGTAATTTTTATCCTATTTTACTAAAAACCACCTTTAAATAAACTTATAAGGTACATACACTCATGCATCCAAGAGGCTTGACACTTCTTTCTACTGGACCATCATCATCATCATCATCATCATCGATAGAAAGTCCGTGTTGGACATAATGGGTAGAAAACCTGATGTGATTGGCTAAAGCAGCTACCCATTTCTGAAATGGTCAATAAAATTTACTAATAAAAACCAGTTTGTCACTAAGGCTTCATGTGAAATATTGATCAATATTCAGACTATCAAATAATTTTTTTTTTGTGTCTATCCTATCACTGTGCAACCTGAATATACTATTACATTACTGACTGTTAACCAATTGACAAACTTAAATGAGACAACTCAATGAAAACAAACTACTTACTTGTCTATTGACAGCAGCAGAGTGTATTGGATCTGCTGTTGCAGCCAATCTGTGACAAGTTCCATCGTTGTACTGTATTACAAATATAGCACCGTCTCCTCCAATTGTTGTCAAAACCTTACAGTTGTCTAGATATTTGTAGTCTCGCCGGCGTACACCTGAGCTTGCATCTGCACGGCTATTGAAGAAAGTTAAGACACCCCTTTCTAAAACACCCTGTAACAGATCAATTTATGTGTCAAAATCAGAAAATGTAGAGGATAATCAAATTACTTTTTTCAACCCTTCAAGTCAAATTTGGAAAGCATATTCCAATCATTTCTATGCTTCTCCTTGACTGTTACATTCCCTTTTCATCAGTGACAAGTGTCTAGGCAACCTTTTTGACAAGTACACAAATTCAATACAGATGAAAATTTCCAATAATGAACACTTTCATATTATGAATACAGAAGTAGAGAAGCATGACAATAATAAACCACTACATACCCAAATCATTCTCCATCCGATAATTCGCGTTTTCCTGAGAAGCGGACCTTCAAATCGAGATGCACTGCGATGAAAGCTGCGGACTGGCTGAACTTCCAAAACCTGCTGCATCTGTTGTGTTTGTGCTAACTCAAAAGCTGTCTGATCTGAAAAACAAGTAAAAGCTATTATTTCTAATACTTAATAGCCAGACTCTCATCCCAGTAAAATAATAGGAGCGTAAAACATTTTATTTTGTACGAGGTCAGCCATCGAAACATCAAGAGCCTAGTAACAAATGACATCCATCACTTCATTAACTTTGGTAGAAAATAATTATGTGCTAAATATTTATGTGCAAGAGACCTTTTTCCAAAGTACATTGCAGTCAGCACAACAGAGTTTTGTTAAATTTCGGGTTATCATTAAATACTCGATTCTACGTATTCGAAATATGTGCTACATAACATCTAGACCTCAATTTTGTATGCGCAAAGAAAACTATCATGGTACAACATGAGCACGTACGATTTAATATTTACCTACAGAAGCTATCATGTGCACTACATGATACTATATTAGAAAACAACGGTAATAATGTATCAGTAAAAACATTGAAATAATAATAATAATAATAATAATAATAATAATAATAATAATAATAATAATAATAATAATAATAATAGGAAATATGGAGATGCTACATCAGAAGCAACCCGACGGAGAGAAGATATAGAAGGTTGGTCAACATCTGGAATGAAAGGAATAACACCCCCCAAACAGAGCAGAGGCTGGCAGATCAAGTAAGGAACATAAAGAAAAAAAACTGGCTCTCCCCAACAGAAAGAGAAGAACTGGAAAGGGAAATGTCACACGACAACGAATTACACGAAGACGAATTGAGAGACGATGCCACAGAAGACAACAGGGATGATGAGGTATCAAACAACGACACACGAAGAAACACCGACGATGTAACAGAGAGGACGGAATGGGTAGAAAAGATCAGACAATGGATGGAGCCAGATACAGAGAGAACAAAGATCCCCTCCATGAAAGCCTACAACACCAAGAAATTAAGGAAGAAAACAAGTGAGGTCAATGAAATAATGGGCATAATACACACCACCAGTATCACAGAAACAAATAATTTGGCATATGCAGGAGCAAGATTAGTAGCAGAACTGATGGGGATTCACACCAACACCACCAGCACAACCAACCGAACAGAAACCAAAACAGCAACCTCCTTGGAAAAGGTGCCTGGAAAAGCAAATCATGGTGATGAGATCTGACTTAAGTAAACTGAAAGAGATGGCAGAAAAAGGCTAAGAAGCAATAAAACAAGGGAGGAACTCAACGAGAAATACAAAGTACAAGAGAGGGGACTAAACAACACAATAGAAGATGTAAAACAGAGGCTTAAGGCCAAAGCACATAAGATCCAACGGTACATGAACAAGAATAAGGGATACCAACAGAACAAACTATTCGGAACCAACCAGAAAAGACTATACAGCCAACTAAGAGGGGAAGACAACCACCCAGAAATTCCTGAAGCCGAACCAAGTAAGAGACTTTGGGAAAACATATGGAGCAATCTGGTATCACACAACAAACATGCAACATGGCTCCAGGAAGTCAAGGAAGAAGAAACAGGGAGAATAAAACAAAGATTCACAGAGATCACGACAAACACAGTCAGACACCAACTAAAGAAAATGCCAAACTGGAAAGCCCCAGGTCCCGATGAAGTCCATGGATACTGGCTCAAAAACTTCAAGGCCCTACACCCATGAATAGCAGAACAACTCCAGCATTGTATCTCAAATCACCATGCACCCAAATGGATGACCACAGGAAGAACATCCTTAGTACAAAAAGACAAGAGTAAGGGAAATATAGCCAGTAACTACAGGCCTATCACCTGCCTACCAATAATGTCGAAGTTACTAACAGGTATCATCAGTGAAAGGCTATACAACTACCTAGAGGAGACAAACACCATCCCCCACCAACAGAAAGGCTGCAGAAGGAAGTGTAGGGGCACAAAAGACCAGCTCCTGATAGACAAAATGGTAATGAAGAACAGTAGGAGAAGGAAAACCAACCTAAGCATGGCATGGATAGAGTATAAGAAAGCCTTCGACATGATACCACACACATGGCTAATAGAATGCCTGAAAATATATGGGGCAGAGGAAAACACCATCAGCTTCTCCAAAAATACAATGCGCAACTGGAATACAATACTTACAAGCTCTGGAATAAGACTAGCAGAGGTTAATATCAGAAGAGGGATCTTCCAGGGCGACTCACTGTCCCCACTACTCTTTGTAGTAGCCATGATTCCCATGACAAAAGTACTACAGAAGATGGATGCCGGGTACCAACTCAAGAAAAGAGGCAACAGAATCAACCATCTGATGTTCATGGACGACTTCAAGCTGTATGGTAAGAGCATCAAGGAAATAGATACCCTAATCCAGACTGTAAGGATTGTATTGGGGACATCAGGATGGAGTTTGAAATAGAAAAATGCGTCTTAGTCAACATACAAAAAGGCAAAGTACCGAGAACTGAAGGGATAAAGCTACCAGATGGGAGCAACATCAAACACATAGATGAGACTGGGTACATATACCTGGGAATAATGGAAGGAGGGGATATAAAACACCAAGAGATGAAGGACACGATCAGGAAAGAATATATGCAGAGACTCAAGGCGATACTCAAGTCAAAACTCAACGCTGGAAATATGATAAAAGCCATAAACACATGGGCAGTGCCAGTAATCAGATACAGCGTAGGAATAGTGGAATGGACGAAGGCAGAACTCCGCAGCATAGATCAGAAAACCAGGAAACATATGACAATACACAAAGCACTACACCCAAGAGCAAATACGGACAGACTATACATAACACGAAAGGAAGGAGGGAGAGGACTACTAAATATAGAGGACTGCGTCAACATCGAGAACAGAGCACTGGGGCAATATCTGAAAGCCAGTGAAGACGAGTGGCTAAAGAGTGCATGGGAAGGACTAATAAAAGTAGACAAAGACCCAGAAATATACAGACAGGAGAATGACAAACAGAACACACGACTGGCACAACAAACCAATGCACGGACAATACATGAGACAGACTAAAGAACTAGCCAGCGATGACACATGGCAATGGCTACAGAGGGGAGAGCCAAAGAAGGAAACTGAAGGAATGAAAACAGCGGCACAAGATCAGGCCCTAAGAACCAGATATGTTCAAAGAACGATAGACGGAAATAACATCTCTCCCATATGTAGGAAGTGCAATACGAAAAATGAAACTATAAACCACATAGCAAGCGAATGCCCGGCACGTGCACAGAACCAGTACAAAAAGAGGCATGATTCAGTGGCAAAAGCCCTCCACTGGAGCCTGTGCAAGAAACATCAGCTACCTTGCAGTAATAAGTGGTACAAGCACCTACCTGAGGGAGTGATAGAAAACGATCACGCAAAGATCCTCTGGGACTATGGTATCAGAACGGATAGGGTGATACGTGCAAATAGACCAGACGTGACGTTGAATGACAAAGTCAAGAAGAAAGTATCACTCATTGATGTCGCAATACCATGGGACACTAGAGTTTGAAGAGAAAGAGGAAAAAATGGATAAGTATCAAGATCTGGGAAAATAGAAAAAAAAATCAGGACAGAATATGGGGTATATGGCCAGTAGAAATTGTACCCATAATCATAGGAACACTAGGCACGATCCCAAGATCCCTGAAAAGGAATCTAGAAAAACTAGAGGCTGAAGTAGCTCCAGGACTCATGCAGAAGTGTGTGATCCTAGAAACGGCACACATAGTAAGAAAAGTGATGGACTCCTAAGGAGGCAGGATGCAACCCGGAACCCCACACTATAAATACCACCCAGTCGAATTGGAGGACTGTGATAGAGCAAAAAAAAAAAAAAAAAAAATAATAATAATAATAATAAAATACTAATAAACATCAACTTGCCATTGCACTCTACATAAAAATGCAACTTCACATCGCATGCTACAAAGTTATGTCTCAAAGAATGCCTTGCTTAATAACAAAAGAAAACTACCAAAACAAAAGCTATCAAAAGATATAAAACATTGCAATAAAAAAAACTTCTGGACCTACTATTCAAATTCTTTATGGCTGGATCACAGCCATTCTGCAGAAGCACAACAGCTACATCTATGTGACCTCGATAGGCTGCACAATGGAGGCTAGTGTTTCCCTGTGAGTCTACACAGTTCACATTTGGGGCTGCCGGCTCCCGGAGCTGTAAATCAAATTAGTCTTTGAAAAAAATATCC
Organism: Macrobrachium nipponense; assembly: GCF_015104395.2. NCBI lineage: Eukaryota > Metazoa > Arthropoda > Malacostraca > Decapoda > Palaemonidae > Macrobrachium > Macrobrachium nipponense. Next base: position 104,728,704 of record NC_061087.1, on the reverse strand, counting down.
TGACGTGATAGGCTTTGGAGATTTTTATAACACAACACCCACAAAAAGTACAAATTGCTAAAATCAAAAGGTTACATACAGAATTGAACCACTAAATTAATACCGCCTATGCCATGCGTTAAAATAAATATCCTCACAAAATGTAATAAAAAATCATCAAAACAAGTGGTTTCAACACAATATTTACAACAACAACAACTGCTTTTAAGTAATAAAAATAAAACCTAATACAGACTAGTAGCCACTATAAGCTATATGTAAATAAATAAGGGAAACGCAAAAGAACGTCGTCCTTGTACTATTTTGAATTCTGAATGGTACAGTGCATAAACCATGTACTCAAATTATAGCTTTAATATACAACTGAAAAATGCATTCATCTATTTTATTGGTACACCTGACCACTGAGACAACTCTATTCTCAAACAGGTTTTTAAGAAGGATTTGTTCATAAATGAACATAGAAACTGGAGCAAGGCTTAAAGAATGTAATCTGTAAAAGTAGGAAACGATCAATGGATACAAATATACAAAGTAATGCTTCTAGCAACAGAAGTTCATGATCTTGTAAAGACCTTTTGTACAACATACAATTCACTGGACAAGGCATGGTACACTTCAGGTGGTAACCTGCCTATGGAAAATATTTCTAAGAAATAAACTAATTATCTTGCTAGAACACCTCTGGAATAACCATCACTGATTGATGAATAGTTTTTCACCAACATGTAGATGAGCTGAACACCATTTTTTCTTATACCTACTAAATCTTACATGCACAGTCCATAACAAAATATATTTTAAAACAATATGCTTAAGCAAGATGAAGAAAAGCAGTGAAAATTAATACATCATATTCACTAGGACCAAAGCGAAAAAATCAAATCAAATGACGAGGAAAAAGAATTACCTACATGGAATATATCTCACAGGGATTTCGAACACATGAAAGATATGGAGATTTCATATGTAGTCTTAAAATGACACATAATTTGTTACATCTTAGAGATGTAGTACAATAAAAGGCAAGTCTTTCTACAATCTCAGCATCTAGCCTGAAATACTAAGAGAAAGACAATGAAGCAAAGCATCCCTTATGAGAGCAACCGTAACTTACACAAGGATAAAAACACTTAGACATATCATACCACTAAAGCAATCATTCGCGGTTAAGACTGAGCAATGACCCTCAAAATTCAAGGTGTACTCTGGAGGCTTGCACACAAAATATTTCCTTACAATACATTATAATACATATTAAACATGAAAATACTGATACTATCCACGTCTAAAATCAAACCCCCTTACCAACTTCATGACTTCCTCTGACTTTCCCTCTCTTGCATAATGCAACAGACGTTCTTCTTTCCTCCTCTGTTCAGTCTTCTCTGCTGCAAGGATGAGTTTCTTGACCTAACAAGAAGAATTTAGAGCAAAGATAAGCATATCATATTCTGACACTGCAAAACAATTCAATGAAAACAGAATGAAAATGTATATGCTGAAGTAATTTGTGTACCTCTATGTAAAAAGGACATTAATTTACTTATACTATAATGTTTTTTTTAAAGGCCATATAAATGCTTAACAACAACGACAGAAATGAAATTTTCATTATTAAAATGAAGTTTTATTGTATACTTACCGAACAATTATAGAGCCGTGATTTCCACGAGCGGCAGGATACTAAATTCAAATTTAGCGCGTCGGCGTCGCCAACACTGGTGGTGATGACGTCATCTCCCTCCACTCGCGGGAGAACCAGTACAACTGCCCAGGTGAATCCAATTCTTTCTGCCCGTCCGTCCACCTAAGGGGAGGAGGGTGGGTATAATCATAATTGTTCGGTAAGTATACAATAAAACTTCATTTTAATAATGAAAATTTCATTTTTATTGTAGTGTCTTACCGAACAATTATAGAGCTGATTACACATTTATGGGAAGGTGGGATTCAGTGGACCACTAGTATTTTTAAATGGTTACATTTATTGCAATACCAGTAAACACTCAAGGTGTCTGTTGTACCTTACCTTGTAAGAGAGCTACAGCAGACTGTTACTGCCTCTGGTCGGTGCTCTTCTTACTATTGTAGAGGAATTGGAATTTGCCCAAAGTTAGCCTCTACAGGAGTGGAATCCTTCCGTATTGTCAAGCGAGTCAAGGCTGACTGACGGAGGATAGTAACAACAAAGATTCCCGCCCTTGCCTGGGCTAAGACCAGAAATTCAATCATACAAAACATTTGTCACCACACCAGTTTAAAAACATATATACCCAACCATTGTAAAATCTGACCTAACAGACTGGTGAGTATCCCAGGTACTCAGTACCCCAGCTTCCCTTGAACTCGACAACCTATTCAAGGTGAAAAGTTAGCATAGAGGTGACGACCCCTGTGCCGTTTCTCCCAACACCATGCCAGAAACCGCCACCGGACCTAACGTTTTACAATTCTCGAAAACCGTTTCTATCTCTTTGAGATAATGACTCGCAAAACCGAATTCGATCTCCAGAACGTCCTCTGAAGAATCGAAGCTAAAGATAAATTCTTTCTGAATGCTAAAGAAGTTGCCACTGCTCTAACCTCGTGAGCCTTTAACATCTCGAACGGAAAGAAAGTTTGTCGTTCTCGGACTGCGAGTGAGCTTCCCTGATAAGCTCTCTAATAAAGAACGATATAGCTTTCTTAGAAAGAGGACGAGAGGGATTTTTGAACCGAGGTCCAGAGCTTAGAAGATTGTCCTCTGATACCCTTAGTGGCAAACAGATTCTGCTTAATAGTGCGGCGCTGACTGACATAAGAGCTTTCTTCCTCCTCATGTCCAACCAAATCAGATAAGTTCCTTACCACAAAACTCCTCGGCCAGGGATTAGAAGGATTCTCATTTTTGGCTAGAAAGGTCAAAGATACCGAAAATACAGCATTGCCTTGAGAGAACCGACTCTTTTGTCTATAGCGTGCAATTCGCTGACACGCTTAGCAGAAGCTAGTGCAATAAGAAAGAGTGCCTTCTTAGTCAAGTTCCTGAGTGAAGCCGACTTCAAAGGCTCAACGGTGGTCCCCTTGATGAACTTAAGCACCACATCTAAGTTCCAAGCCACTGTATCTTGCGGGAGCTTAGTGGTTTCGAAGACCTAATGAGGTCCGACAGATCTGAAATGGAGGAAATCATCCAAACCTCGATGATCGAAAAACCGAAGAGAGCATGGCTCTATATCCTCTGATCGTCGAAGGAGCCAGTTTCTTAGAGTTCCTAAGAAATAGAAGCAAATCTGCTATTTCTGTTAAAGAGGTCGCAGAAGTAGAGACTTTAGCACTTCTACACCACTCTCTGAAGATCTCCACTTCCCTTGATAGAGTTTGTTAGAAGGATCTCTCCTACAACGAGCGATAGCTTCTGCAGCTCTTCTTGAAAATCCTTTCGCTCTGACAAGATTCCGGACAGTCTGAACCCTGTCAGAGCTAGAGCGGACAAGTTTTGGTGGAACCTCTTGAAGTGAGGTTGTTTGAGAAGCCACTTCTCTGGAGGAAGAAGTCTGGGGAAGTCTACTAAACAACTGGAGAAGGTCCGGGAACCACTCTTTCCTGGGCCAAAAGGGAGCGATTAACGTTAGCGTTACATTGCTGTGCGACATGAACTTGTTCAGCACCTCTCTTATTAGACCGAACGGAGGGAATGCATAAGCTTCCAGACCCGACCACTCCAACAGCATTGCGTCCACCGACCAAGCTAGAGGATCTGGGACTGGAGAACAAAAGAGAGGAAGACGGTTGTTCCTCGATGTCGCGAACAGGTCTATTGACGGTCGTCCCCAAAGGCGCAAAGTTTCTGACAAATCTTGTTGTCCAAAGTCCACTCCAGAGGTAACACTTGCTGTTGACGACTTAACTCGTCCGCCAGGACGTTCATCTTTCCCGGAACAAATCTCGGGACTAGCTGAACCTTCGCTTCGTTTGACCACAGGAGGAGATCCTTGGCTACTTCGTACAGAGAGAAAGACTGAGCTCCCCCCCTGTTTCCGCACGTACGAGAGAGCCGTGGAGTTGTCGGAATGCACTGCCACTACTCGGCCTTCTACTAAGCTCCGAAACTGTCTGAGCCCTAAGAAAATTGCTAACAGTTCCTTTACATTTATGTGGAACTTCTTCTCCTTCTCCGACCAAGCTCCTGAAGTCCGTTGATTTCCCAGTAGGGCTCCCCAACCTGTGTCCGATGCGTCGGAAAAGAACTGTAGGTTCGGGAGGATGGGTCGTAGATCTAACCCTTCTTCCAACCTTGCTCGAGAGAGCCACCACCTTAGGTCCTCTTTTATTTGATCTGTGACAGGAAAGGTAATCGAGTCTGGTTGTGTCTTCCTGCACCAAGAGGCTCTCAGGAAAAACTGCAGAGGTCTCATGTGCAGTCTTCCCAACGTCACAAATTTCTCCACTGACGTCAATTTGCCCAGGAGCCTCATCCACTGATTGGCAGAACTTACCTTTTTGTCCAAGAACTCCTGAACTGTCTCCAGACAGCCTTGAACCCTCTTCGGGGACAGAAAAGCCCGAAAAAACTTGAGCATTCAGAATCATCCCCAAATAAAGGATGCTCTGAGATGGAACCAACTGGGACTTCTGTTTGTTGACCAGAATTCCTAACTTTCTGGCAAGATCCAGAGTTGTTCCAAGGTCCTTCATGCACCGACTCTCTGATTCCGACCGGAGAAGCCAATCGTCCAGATAGAGGGAGATTCTTACTCCTAATATGTGTAGCCAGCTTCCTATCGGGGATAGAACCCTGGTGAAAACTTGAGGAGCGGTCGCTAGTCCGAAGCAAAGCGCCCGAAACTGAAACACCTTGCCTTCGAACATGAACCTCAGGTACTTCCGAGATTCGCGATGTATCGGAATGTGAAAATAAGCGTCTTGCATGTCCAGAGAGACCATCCAATCCCCGTCTGATGGACTCCAGAACCGACCGAGTGGTCTCCATATGAAATTTTGTTTTCTGGACATGCAAGTTCAGGGCGCTCACATCCAAAACCGGCCTCCAGCCCCCTGATGACTTGGGAACTACAAAAAGGCGATTGTAAAAGCCTGGAGGAAAATCCCCTTCTATCTGTTCTATCGCTTCTTTGAGAACAAGCGCTTCCACTTCTGCGGCTAGCGCCAGAAATTTGTCTGAGCCCGGAGAGTATGCCTGGAATTGGAATTAGGCCACAGGTGAGAGCGAGGGAGGTGAAACGAGAGGAATACGATAAGCCGAACTTGAGTACTTGCACTACCCAGGCTTCTGCTCCTCTGTTTTCCCATTCCTCCCAAAACAGAGCCAGCCTGGCTCCCACTGGTGCATGAAGAACCGAGCTTTCATTTGGAAGGTTTGTTAACCTTGGCCGAGGCCTTAGACTGAGGTCGCAAATTCGATTTCGGCCGAAAGAAGCGCTTGGGTTTTCTCCCTCGAAAAGGCGCTTGGGCCAGAGGAGAAACCGAAGGAACAGTCTCCACAGGAGCTTTAGGTCTCTTAGTAGACTGTGCCAGTAAATCCGAAGTAGATTTCTTATCTAGCGCAGACGAAATTGACAACACTACATTCGTCTGGAAAGAGGTTATCTTTCACAAAAGGAGCAAACAAGAGAGCAGACTTCTGTTGGGACGTAACCCTTTTAGAAGCAAAGGAGCACCAAAGTTGCCTTTTCTTAAGGGTACCAAAGGCGATGAGCGAAGCTAACTCATCCCATCCATCCCTAATGGATTTTGTCCGCACAGGACAGAACACCAATCCAATCCTCCGCTAACTCCTGGGAAAGAGAAGGACAGTCTTCGATCTTGGCCGCTAAAGCGCCAATAGTCCAATCAAGGAAGCTAAAGACTTCCAAAAGTTTAAATTGATTCTTTACAACGTGGTCCACTCAGGCGCTGTAAAGAAAACTTTCGCTGCGGCGAAAGCAGATCTTCTAGAGGAGTGATTAAACTGGAGAAGTCTCCCTGGGAGGAGGCAGAAACTCCCAGAGAAGGAGCTTCCCCAGTTATACTACCCTATACCTCTTACGAAGCAACTTAGAGGGAGGGTAAGCCAAAAAACGGGAGCCTTCCCTAAGTCTCTTTTCAATAAGACATCCATTTCTCCGTCTTTCAACGAATGTCTAACCGCTTTAGATAGAACAAGTTTTGGGAGGAGAGGGTCTGAAGTTTTCCTCCTCATCAAAAAAGTCGAAGTTGGGGAGCGCGGAGCCGCTTTCTCAAAATAATCGGATAAGATACCAGAAGAAAATCTAAGGAGACGTGAATAACACGAGAGGTGATGTGAATCCTCCTCCTCTACTTCTTCTTCATTCTCCGATACCGCCGAAGAAGTAGACGGAACTACAACCGGATCTGAAGGTTTCGAACCACCCTTGGACTCATTCATCCAGTTGGTTAACATCTCTAACTGCTTGCGCAAAGGCGCCAGAGACGAATCAAAAACAGTTAACGTAGGCTTGGAAGAGCCCTAATGTTCAGCAGGAGGCGGAAAAAAACTACTTGCGCCTCGCTCGGAGCCGCCGAAATTCGAGGCGAAACAGGCGCATCAGGCGTAAACAGACGAAAAAGCGCCTAAAGAAACACTTAGAACTGCTAGCTACAGCGCTAAAACCACAATCTCTACTAGTAGATGGAGCCGAAAAAGGCACAGATTGAGGCGACGAACGAGCCGCTAACGGCCGCGGCGCAAACCCTACTCTCAGGCTCCTTCTACCGCTTGACTGGAGGAGGCGAAGAATCGGCGCCTGAACGCCTCTTTAAGGGACGCGAAAACGGGCGAATCTCGCCAAGAGCGCCGCGCGACCGGAGACGATCGCTTGAATCATTCGAAAGGCGTCTGACCGCAACACCTTTCCAACGCTTAACCGAGCCCTGTTGAGGCGCAACAGGCTCAACAAGAGAGGCGCCTGTCTGTGGGCAAATCCCGTCGACTCCCTTGGACTTCCGGTATGGTCTTCCCTTCTCCCCGGTGCGGGGGAGCTGGACAGTGACCTTTGTCTAGGAGACGTGTCAGGACAGACAGACGCACCCTCAACTACACTCTTACCTGAGGTCGCTTTCTCCAAAAACGTCTTAACTGAATTACCAAGTTGCAAAACCGTATTCGCTAGTACCGAAAAATTTCTGATCTAACCTCGATTCCAGACTGGCAATGGTGTCGGAAGAAACTACACGGGAAGCCGGAGAAGTGGGATTAGTAGGAGGAATAGGAGGTGTAGTTAAAGGAGACATAACAATTTGAGGAGAAACAGAAGGAACAGATGCATCGCAAGACGAAGCAGAGCTAAGTCTACTTTCCCTAAGCGCTGCTTTTCTAATTCTGTCTTTAGCTAATTTCTCGAGTATGAACTAAAAAACTTCCATTGAGAATCAGTCCAATCACTAACACTCGTTACATGTTCGATCTGCTGAACAAACCTGTCCCCCCTACCTTAACACATTTAGTGTGAGAATCATATCAACTTGGATAATCTAGTTTTTACATCCTGAGATGCAAAACCTAACTCCCGACGGACTAGAATCCGACATGGCAAATGCCTAAATAAAAAAGCAAAATAACAACAACGCAAAAAAGAGTACTTCACAATTCCGAAGATCAATTCCACCACCAGAAAAAAAGCGAAGCAAAAGTCATCCAACCGCACCGACCACCGATGTTCACCGGACGCCGGCAGGAAAAGAATTGGATTCACCTGGGCTGGGCAGTTGTACCTGGTTCTCCCGCGAGTGGAGGGAGATGACGTCATCACCACCAGTGTTGGCGACGCCGACGCGCTAAATTTGAATTTAGTATCCTGCCGCTCGTGGAAATCACGGCTCTATAATTGTTCGGTAAGACACTACAATAAAACTGCTGTTTATAATACAGAGATAGGTGGTTGAATACTGCTCCTATTGCTTTTCTTACAATGGGATTGATATCCAATCATACATTCCATGCAGTGGGACTTTGCTGAGCAGATTTGGAATGCAACATACTATACTATGCATATGAAGTATAAGAAGCAAGCACAGGGGCATTATGTGTACCTATCTTTGGTTAGACCTAGAGGTTCTACGTAAAATATCAAATTGGGTCTATAATGCTTTTTTCCAATTGGATGCAACATCTCTTACATAGAAAGCTGTTAGTGCATGCTGTGCAGACTACTTTCCTTCTTGGAAAAATAACAAAAATTAGAATCTCATTCTCTCCTCTATAGAACAAACAACCTCAAAGGTTATTTGATTTTGACATCACTGCTTCCAAGGGCAATTCACTCTCATACAGCCTATGAGATAATGTAGAGATACTGGTCCTTCCTCCATGCTTCCTGTCTCTTCATGTCATCAACCAGTGACTACTTTACTACTTTTTTTATGGTTAGTCTAAGCCAGCTAAAAGTTCAGTGTCTCAAGATTCAGTGGAACTGCTGCCACGATGGAAGTTTCTCAACTTGAACATATGTCATTCCTGCATAAACTATGAATGATTTGAACTTCAACTTGTCAACTAATTCCATGACAATTAGCAAAGGTTTAGCACCATCTTCCTTACAAGGTATTTGTTTAGTGTCGATAAATATGCAAAATATGCTCTCAAATTCCATTAATCAAATACAATTAACCAAGATTGACTTGGTATCCCGTTTTTCCAAAAGTAACTAAGAACGTGTACCTCACATATACCAAAGAAAACCAGTGCTGTGATTGCAGTTTTTAATAATTTATCATAAAATATGACTACCAATATTATAATGAATAGCTAACTTGTGCAAATATAAAATAAGCACTGAATACATTATAAACATAATTAGAGTGCTTGTAACACTACCAATAACCAATGTTCAGTAGTATAGCTTGGTATGCATGTCAATTCAACTATTTACATAGCCAAGTTTTTGTATCACTCTATACATATCATAGTGTAATACAATTCAGTAACTCTGTTACAATTATATTCATAACACCTGCACTAATTATTACATTAAATTTTAATCCACAACCCTGCAGTATTTTCAAATTAAATTATCAAAACTAACATTGAATCATGATTTGTGTGGTGACCAAGACACATCTCTAACCTACTATACATGGGACATCATCAAAGACGTATTTATTTTCATCTACAATATAAAAGGCAAATTTTGTCTTCTAAAGGCACCTGACAGATCCAGTGTGCAAATGTATGGCATCCAAGTGTTCATTTCAATAAGCATAAAAATCTTCTGTGAGTAAGGCATATCAGTCAAACAACAAGCGAATGGAACAATGATAATGAGTCTTGCTCATGTACAAAAATGTAAGCATTGCTGTGTTAATGACAGAAAAAATAAATGAGGAAAATCACGGCGCCAACTCCCAACGAAGAAAAACACGGCACCTACTACCAATGATAACACCAGTTACAGTACCACACATCTCGGGTAACCAAAGCAGGTAATGAAAACTGTGACACATTGAGCAAGAAGCTTCCTCCAAAAAAGGATATAGCTAATGAAAGACTCAAAACTCCTTTCTTTACCTAAAACAGCCCCAATTTGAGCAGCGCAACAAAAGTAAAATAAAATACAAGGAGGTTTTCCCATTGTTATACCACTTCATAACTAATTCTGACTGGAATGAAGCTCCATTGTATTCATTAATGAGAAGTCCACTAAAAATGGGGACTGAAAAGCTAGCAAAAAGGAAAATATCACATAAAACCACCTATCCTTTTAACTGATATCACTATATGTAGCATAACCATTATCCTTCTAAACTAACTACAGCCATAAAAAAAGTGAGGTAATTAATATTGTACATAAATTAATTATTTTTTTTACTGCAGATAGAAATGAACCACTTTATGACTGGATCATCACTTACAATAGGTGATACAAGTAATACATTTCTGTAAAAAATTCTTTTCAACCAGATTAAAGGTCCAAGAACACAATTAAACTAACGCTACACTATCTGTTAAGCAGATATGCTGACCATCCTTGAATGACATATAACCTGAACCTGATAACAAAAAAGAAAAGAAAATGTAATTTACCTGAATATCACGAGGAAGGTCTGAAGGCCGCAGCCCATCGCCATTGATGGTTGAGACACTGGCACCATGTTCTAGCAGCAACAGAACTACATCCTTTAATGAGAAAATATAAACAATTCATGAGGAAATGCAACTTGGAATTACTGCACAATAAAAGTCATACCATATTTAACTAAACTTTGGGGCACTTCAAAAAACCTAACCTAAAATCAGAAACTTTTACATTACGTAATATTACCAATATATTCTTACGCACTCAAATCTAATACAGCACGGTGAAAATCTTTAAACACAATAGACAGGTACAAACAATCTAATCGCAAAAGAAGCATAACCTCTGAGATGAAGGTTAAAGCCCATGTTTATTATTAAAATCTCTCTTACCATGCAATAATAAAACTGGTATTTTTTCATCACTAAATTATGTCCTCCAAGTCATACAAGATTTTAAGGTGAACCAATAAAAATATTTCACTACACAATTACACATACAGTAATTGTAATATACTTTATAAATCTAAAAAAAATTCATCATCACTCATCTTCAGCATTTAGTATTTACTAAGAAATCCAACTGGGGAGAAAATGAATGTCTGAAATACATGAAACAAATGAACTGCCAAATTTGATCTCATAAACTAAAATCTAACACAAGGAGCAAACAGATAACCACACCCTATTAGGCCAAGTTGATTTCCATGATTTAGAAGCCTACTCACTTCTCTATTTGTAAGTGCTGCTTTATGTAAAGGTGTATCGCCAGCATCATTTAATTCATCAATTGCTGCGCCATGTCTTAGCAAAGTTTCCACACAGTCTTTGTGTCCAAAGTAACTTGACAGATGTAATGGAGTCCATCCTTGGTTGATTTTTGTTTTCCCTAAAAAATAAGATTGCTTTTACAGTATAAAAAATGAAAATAATTAATAATAATACATACATACTTTCCTTTGGAAGAATACACGACACAGTCAATGGGACATGTTCTGGTAAATGCACATTCATCACGCATCATGTCTTAGGTCATATTCACCTCGGTTACACTTGCTAAAGTTCAATTGGATGGAAATGTCAAAACCTATAAATAAAGGCATTTCCAATTTTTAAACAATGTTGAAAAACACTGCATGAAGAACTAGAGAGGCATCTAACCCTATCAAATTATAGGATAAAGAGTCTAACAATGTATTCAACTGCCAAACAAGGTGTCAAAGAAGCAATGGGGAAGCATAACATAAACAAAAACATAATGTGTTGTAATATACTAAATTATTTATAATATACACGATATTAATTTCCTATTTCCTACCTTTGCAGCTGATATCGAGGTTAACTTTCCCATCCTGTCGAGCCTGCAAAATCTCTTCCAAAGTTTTACAATCTCCATTTCGGGCGCTGCGTAGCAGCAGGTCCTCAAACTGCTCCAGATCTCCCATTGCTCATAACTATGCATATACCCTATGGGCACAACCAACAAACCTGTAGAAAGGGTAAATCTTAATAGTATACAAATTGGCATTAACACCGTTCATTCCAGGGCATGAGATAAAATTCAATCTTAAAATTTTCACAGCAATAATTTAGGTTAAGATATCCTGTTGCTTATAAAATAATGACTGCATTACAAAATAAATCATCTGAGAAGGTGGTAACTGAAAGTGGAACATAAAATTTAGACCATGGGACATGCACTGGGACCTATCAGTCATTCAGTGAAAATAATATTGAAACAATTGTCAGCAGAGGGTGAAAAAACTTAAGTATATCTCAGTTTAACCAGACCACTGAGCTGATTAACAACTCTCCTAGGGCTGGCCCGAAGGATTAGCTATTTTTACACGGCTAGGAACCAATTGGTTACCTAGCAACAGGACCTACAGCTTGTTGTGGGATCCGAACCACATTATATCGAGAAATGAATTTCTAATCACTAGAAATAAATTCCTCTGATTCCATGTTGGGGGCATTGAACTCGCGACTACCGAGTTGGTAGGCGAGCACGTAAACCACTCGTCCAACGTGGGACTGGCAGAGGGTGGAAAATAAGATAGAAGAAAGAGAATATGAACTGAGGTATGGTAAAAGAAATGATCAGGGTTGCAGCTTAGGGATGAAGGGATGCTGCAAAGAACCTTGAGTAACACCTTAAGTGCACCGCATGAGATGCAATGACAACACAACCCCACTAGGAGGAGAGAAGCTGGTAATTGAACAACTTCCATATAAATTATGTAACAAACTTTACTTAATTTACACGCCTCATTGCAAGCGGAAGCAAAAGGAATTCTTTTCAAAACTCAAGGTACTTAAAATGATATTGTTATGATACAATAAAGTTTCAACATACTTACCTGGCAGATATATACTTAGCTATAGACTCCGTCGTCCCCGACAGAAATTCAAATTTCGCGGCACTCGCTACAGGTAGGTCAGGTGATCTACCTCCCTGCTCTGGGTGGCAGGACTAGGAACCATTCCCGTTTTCTATCAGATTTTCTCTTCCACCTGTCTCCTGCGGGGAGGCTGGGTGGGCCATCAATCGTATATATCTGCCAGGTAAGTATGTTTGAAACTTTATTGTATCATAACAATGAAATTGTTAAGATACAATAAAGTTTTACACATACTTACCTGGCAGATATATACTTAGCTAATGTCTCTAACGTCCGACAGAATTCAAAACTCGCGGCACACGCTAACAGGTAGGTCAGGTGATCACCCCCTCCCTACCGCCGCGCTGGGTGGCGGTAATAGGAATCATTCCCGTTTTCTGACAGATTTTTTCTTCCCCCTATCTCCTGAGGGGAGGCTGGGTGGGCCATTAAACGCATATATCTGCCAGGTAAGTATGTGTAAAACTTTATTGTATCTTAACAATTTCATTTTTACACATGCAACTTACCCGGCAGATATATACTTGGCTGATTGGCACCCTTGGAGGAGGGTAAGAGATAGTTACTCAATATAAATAGCAATTCAAAAAACAGGGAAAACAACTTTTGTTGTAGGTACTATAAATAAACTTAAATACCTTGATTCCTACCTTATTGGGCAGAAGACTTCATGAATACTGTCTATGAGTCTGCTTGCCTCAAGAGTTCCAGTGAGGATGAGACCTGTCCACTGAGAACTCTTCTGGATCATGTCAATGGGGGCTAGCCCGCTTACCTTCGACAGAGCCTTAATTTCGGATCGTACCAAATGGGGCCTATCCCCACTTAACATGGTAGAGCCTTCACCTTTGTCATATCAACGGGGACTAACCCTCTTACAAGACAGAGCCTAGGTCCAAACCATTACAAGGAGCATGAAATAACCAATCTCGACCACCTGACCACACTACTTTGTTATAAACTACGATTTGAAAGTGGTACTTTTCCCTGACCACTTTCAATCGACCATAAAAAACAACACCACAAGATTAAAATTCCTAATCTATCTAAACTAAGCAATATTGGTTTCAGCCCCCTGTCCCAGCACCGAATCCGCAGATACGTAAGGTCCGAGAGAGAAGCACTTATCATAAGTCACACGTACATCTCTCAAATAATTAGATGCAAACACAGAATTGCATCTCCAATATGTGGATCCAATTAAGTCCTGCAACGACATATTCTTGTGAAAAGCTAAGGAGGTGGCCATGGCTCTGACCTCATGTGCTTTAACTCTCATCTGTCCGAGATGTTCCTCTTCACAGGAAGTATGTGCTTCTATAATAATATCTCTGATAAAGAATGCCTGTGCATTCTTCGACATCGTTCTTCTCGGATCTCTTACTGAGCACCAAAGGCTCTCCGAGTTTTCCTCCATTTGCTTTTTTCCTCTCTAGATAGAACTTGAGGCTCCCTTACCGGACACAAGGTTCTCTCTATCTCTCTCCCTACTAGGGAAGTCAATCCTTTAACTTCAAACGTCCTTGGCCAAGGCTTAGAAGGATTCTCATTTTTGGCTAAAAAAGGGGGTTAAATGAACACACTGCAGAATCCTTCCTGAAGCCCACTGTGCCTTCTAAAGCCTGGAGTTCACTTATTCTTTTAGCTGATGCTAATGCAAAGAGGAAAATAGATTTCCTAGTCAAATCCCTAAAATGTTATTGTCATGATACAATAAAGTTTTATGCATACTTACCTGGCAGATATATACTTAGCTATAGACTCCGTCGTCCCTGATAGAAATTCGAATTTCGCGACACACTCTACAGGTAGGTCAGGTGATCTACCGCCCCGCCGCTGGTGGCGGGAATAGGAATCATTCCCATTTTCTAAGACAGATTTTCTCTTCCACCTGTCTCCTGAGGGGAGGTCGGGTGGGCCATACACCGTATATATCTGCCAGGTAAGTATGCATAAAACTTTATTGTATCATGACAATAACATTTCTGGGCTCAGCTCGTGTCGCTGCGCGAAATATCCTTTAATCTATTATTTCTTGGGTAAATGTACTAACACATACCAGAGAATAAATAAAATAAAGAAAAAGGTCAGTATAACTGACTCGCTCACCCTCCAAGAGGGTGTCGGTATGAACACTAGGCGAGTGAGACCACTACCACGAGCCAAATACCAATAGAAATCTCCCACAACAAAAACCCTCCATGAGGAGAGCCGACCCACAGAGTGAGCAGCTCGTACTACTACTACTCCATCCCCATGCTGCCGACTGCTGCGCCTCTGGTGGCCATCCTTTTCAGTTAGCGCACACGAGTCAGACGTGATATTTTTCTCTCTGTGTTTTTTTGTGCCCTTTCGTTGGATTTATCTATGATGGAGCGTGCAGCTATTGCAGCAGCTAAGTTAAGTACTCAGTATTTATGGTTAGTTGGTTGGTTTTTTCCGGCCCTCAGTCAGTATTTGCCGTTTTTTAGGTATAAATACGAACTCGGGGTCGGAAGCATGGCAGCATGGTTCTGCCGCGTGGTGGGTTCGTTCTCGGTCTCCCATACCTAGAACATCCCCTTATCTATGTACGCTCTATATTTATTATCCTTTTTACTTAGGGTACTGTCTACTCGGTTTGTCATGCATGCATGTCTTTTACCTTATGTAGGCTTACTTCTTTCCAGACCCTAGTCCCCGGCTCTTAGTATCGGCCTCTGACTAGCTTTGAGTGGTAGACTTTCCTTCGGGTTAGTCGTACACTCCTGGATTTTTTCTCCTACTATATTGTTTTACTTTCTTTTATTTTATTTTATTATACCATGTATTTTTGTTGTGAGCTATGTTAGTTAGGCGTCTGGCTTAGCCTAGGTCCTGGCTCCTTGAGCCTATGTTACCGCTCATGCAGTTCGGTTGCTTCCCTATAGCATCTTCCGCTGATCAGTCGGTTTTTTGGCCCAGTAGGTCTCCATGCTACCGCTTTTCAGTTCAGTTGCTTCCCGATAGCATCTCTCTGATCAGTTGGTTGGTCCTAGGCTTAGTTATCTTATTTTAGTCTTACCGCCTCGTGGTCACTACGCGATCACGAGACAGCCAAGACGCCTGCCCAGTCTTCCCCCCCCCCCCTCCCCCCTCCTCCCGCTCTTCCATAGAGTCGGGGGAGGGTGGGTCGGTCTGCCCACGCTCGCTCCACATACCCGAGCATGCCTCCCTCTCTCCCCCCAGGCGGAGGGCCAGGGAGACGGGACAGACCCTGACTGGACGTGACCCTCTCCGGCTTCTCGTCCGCCCCGGTGGTGATGTGGTGGGGGGTCTGGCCTTTTCCCCCCATCCGTTGCTTCCTTGTCGCTCCGGTTCGCTCGAGCCTGTATGTCTCCTCGCTCTTCCCGACCTTGCTAGGACTCCTTTCCTGATCGGAGTCCTGG
Source organism: Macrobrachium nipponense (assembly GCF_015104395.2). Lineage (NCBI taxonomy): Eukaryota > Metazoa > Arthropoda > Malacostraca > Decapoda > Palaemonidae > Macrobrachium > Macrobrachium nipponense. Next base: position 104,712,880 of record NC_061087.1, on the reverse strand, counting down.
CATCCAGCGGGAAGATGTTAGTCCACCTAGTAGAGTGGACCGGAACATACAGTGGGTCCCTGCTAACCTTACCGCATTGCTGAGTTACTAAACTCCGCCACGCACTGGACTTGGTCCGGTTCGTTTGTGTTTTAGGTTTAAGCGTTATTAGATTAACTATAAGTTTATCTTAAGTACCTTAAACCTTTTCCCCCCCTCCCTTACATGTCTTACCGGATATCTCCGGGATTATAGCCTATTCAGGCGAGGCAGGGGGGGGTTATGCCCAAATTTTTTTCCGAGCTCCGGCATGCAACGGAGTTCTTCTGTCCTTTAGCCTGTAAGTGTTATTCTTTAAGATACTCATGTATCTTCCCACTTACAGGCCACCAACTGTGAGTGCATCCGGCTGCCGCCAGCACTTCAGGACCCATGTGGACACGAAGTTTGCCGGTCCCATGCTCCATGCGCGACGCTGCACGGGACATCCAGGTCTGGTACCATGAAACGTGTACCATATGTTACGAATCTGTGAGCAGCTTTTAGAAGGGTGAGTATCCCACTACCGGTAGCTGCTCCGCTTCCGTTTAGTGCTTAAGTTTTCATCATCCCACTTTAACTTAAGGCATCTAAGTTTAAGTTTATAATTTAAGTTTTAGTTTTAAGTGATTCTTAAATCTAATCTACGCCCCTCTCTTCCAGGCGCCAGCAGTGAAGGATACCGCACTGGCAACCCTGCGGGCCTGGGTCGCGGTTTTTGGGAAGAACGCCGCCAAGGGTAGCCCTACATCTTAGAGAAGCGGTTGGCGCTGTTAATCTCCCCGGAGGCAAGGCGACAGGATACGTCGACCCAGTAGAGGCGGCCCCTACTATCGCCTTCATCCAACAACAGCTGGCTGCCTCATTAACTGATCAAGACCAGGATATCTCCACGGACGTCGCGACTCTAGATATTAATGTGGAACCTATGGTAGGTGTAGACGACCTGTTGGTCGAGGTAAGTAGGTGGACACCCAAGGGTCACCCTTGGGTGTAACTGTTTTCTTCTACTCCTGCAACCTCTCCTCCATTCCAAGGCTTTACAGGTGATGAATTATATACTCCTCCTGACGCTTCGGTTAGACCTAAGGTCAAGGGTCAAGCAGTGAAATCCTTGACTAAGGCGTCGTCGTCGTCTAAGAAGTCGGCTTCGGCATCATTCCTCCTCACGTAAGTCTCCGGCTACGAATCCCGGAGCAGACAGGTCTAAAGCTTCTAGCTCCGGCTCTAAGTCCTCGAGGAGTAAATCCTCCAGAGAGAGATCTCGCACTCCGGCAGAGTCACCAGTTCCGCTACCCTTGGTTCCGATTCAGAGCCACCCCTCCACCTCCGCAGCAGCTCCGGCCTTGGACTCCAATGCTGGCCTGTTGCAACAGGTGGGCGACCTGGTTGGGGTCCCTAAAGAGTAGCATGGAACAAATGATCTCTGTCTGTCGGATAGGATTACTTCCCAAGACTCCATTATAGCCGGACTGAGAGAAGCCCTCTAGCCTCTCCTCCACTTTCCAATACGAGTGGAACTCAGCTTCCTCCGTATGACTCGCTACCTCCGTTCTCGATGAACAATCCATGGAGAGTAGCGTCATACGCCCCCTTCCAAGACGGTCTCATTTCCATACCGGAATTCGGAACTCGAAGGATAGAGGACTTCGAGTTCTTCCCGGAAGACCTCCAGCCTCCGTTCATAGGCTACGCAAGGCTTACAGCTTCAGCCATGGTACGGGATGATAGGTACCAAAGGAGACAGTCCTCTATTCACGAGACCAGGCTCAGAGAGAATGGTCTCAGATGTTTTAGAGGACATGGATTGTTCTCCATACCAGGATACAACCTTTCAAGAGTCCCTTTAACCATTTTCACATGGATGAGAGTACCCCGCTCCCGTTCCTGACAAAGATCGCGAGGTCTACCATCCCAGCGGCCCAGAAGGGGAACCCATGCCTCAATTGAAGGAAGCAGATCCCACATCTCCGTTGCTCCCCTCAGCCGGAGAATTGTGGGAGGACTTGCCAAACACCTTCTCAGCTGGCAAACTCAAACCGGACTGTGCTATGGAGCAGTTTGGTGAAAAGCTACCCAGGCTCCCAGATGGTCTTATTCAGGCTGAATTTGACGCGAAATCGCGATTAGCCATACTATTAACTCTATGGCTATGTCCGAGGTAGCAACCATAGCTTTATGGCTCAGAACCACTTTTTAAGCTCATGACCAAAGCCCTGACTCAAACGGTACAGTCGGATATGTTTGAGTTTGCCACTGCTAGAACGAATTGTAGAAGCATGTCCTACAAGAGGCAACCATTCGACATGAGCCGAATAGGTTACTCTCGTCTAACATCTGGGAGCAGATCTCTTCCCGAAGCTATGGTGAAGGAAGTCCCAGTCAGAGGCTACGAGGCTGAACCAGAGCCTTAAGGACCGTTGGGGCCTTACGGCTAAGAGGAGACAAGACCTAACACCTAAAGGTAAGGGACAGAGGAAACCTAGGCGTTTCCATCCTTACCAGAAAAAGCAGCCACGCTTTCCTCAGCAAGTTTCCAGCGGTGCCCTTAGTGCAAACAGCCTAACCTTCACCTCTAAGGCTCAATCACAGCCAATTTATGTGATATCCCCTCAGCCTCAGCCCTCCACCTCTTACGCCATCTCTCCAGCTTACAATCAAGCCTTCGAGAGTCAAGCTTCACAGAAGTATGACCGCTCGGGTAAGGGAGGCAGAGGTAAGCGTTCCTTTCGTGGGAGAGGATCGGGAGGCCCCTTTAACAGGGGAAAGCACTTCAAGAGGAGGCCGAGGCGGTTACCAGAAACCAATGAAGAACTTCAGGTAGGAGGAGGCTGTTTCATTTCGCCACCGGTGGAACTTCAGCGAATGGGCTCAGAGCATAGTGTCAAAAGGCCTGGGTTGGAGCTGGTTGACGAACCCACCTCCATCCAGACCTTTCCGTCAACTTCCTTCCAAAGAATTGACAGAGTACGCAGAGGACCTTCTTCAGAAAGGAGCTATAGCGAGAGTCAAGAGATTAAAATTTCAAGGTCGCTTGTTCAGCGTGCCAAAGAAAGGCTCACAAAAAAGAAGGGTAATCTTAGACTTGTCCCGCTTAAACTTAGCCATCCGCTGCGACAAGTTCAAGATGCTCACGATCTCACAGGTGCGGACCTTACTTCCCCGGTGGGCCGTCACCACCTCTATCGATCTTACAGACGCCTACTATCATATCCCTATTGCAAGACACTTCCGTCCGTATCTGGGTTTCAAGATAGGAGACCAGGCATTCTCCTTCAAGGTAGTTCCCTTCGGACTCAACGTGGCACCCAGGGTGTTTCACGAAACTAGCGGAAGCGGTAGTGCAACAACTCAGATCACAAGGGATTATGGTAGTAGCGTATCTCGACGATTGGTTGATCTGGGCTTCAACAGTCGAGGAATGCACAGAGCTACACTGAAAGTGATTCAGTTCCTGGAATATCTAGGCTTCAAGATAAACAGGATCAAGTCAAGACTCACTCCAGAGTCAGACTTTCAGTGGCTGGGCATTCATGGAATCTATCCTCCCATACTCTGTCGATTCCATCAACCAAAAGGAAAGAAATAGCGAAGTCAGTCAAGCAATTTCTCTTAAGTCACAAACTGGCGTCAAGGAGAGCTCAGGAGAGGATCCTGGGTTCTCTCCAGTTTGCATCAGTGACGAACGTCTTAATGAAAGCCAAACTGAAAGACCTAACCAGAATCTGGCGCTCACGAGCAAATGTCAGGGCCAGGGACAAACTATCCTCAGTCCCTCTGATTCTAAAGAATCGTCTTCGGCCGTGGGCGAAAGTCAAGAATTTGTCAGTGTCGTACCCCTTCAGTTCCCTCCACCAGGGATTACCCTCCACACAGACGCGTCCTTAAGCGGTTGGGGAGGGTATTCACAGGTCCAAAAGGTTCAAGGAACTTGGTCACCTCAGTTCAGTCAGTTCCATATAAACGTACTGGAGGCAATGGCAGTGTTCTTGACTCTAAAAAGGTTGCGCCCACCAAGTACTCCACATAAAGCTAGTTCTGGACAGCGCAGTGGTAGTACATTGTATAAACAGAGGAGGCTCCAAGTCACGTCATCTAAATCATGTGATGGTAGCCATCTTCTCCCTGGCAGACAAGTTCAGTTGGCATCTCTCCTCCACTCACATAGCTGGAGTGAGAAACGTCATAGGCAGACGCGTGTTATCCCGATCAGTGCCCTAGAGTCGGAATGGTCACTGACAACAGTTTTTCGTTCCAATGGATCTTCAGAGTCCCAGGGCTACAGGTGGATTCTCTTCGCATCTCAAGCGAATCACAAAACTTCCCTGTTATGTAGCCCCCAACCTTGGACCCTCTTGGCCTATGCCACGGACGCCCTGGCTCTAGACTGGAACAACTGGAAGAAGATTTATGTCTTTCCCCCCGTTGAATCTTCTTATGAAAGTTTTAAACAAACTCAGGACGTTCAAGGGTCAAGTGGCTCTAGTAGCCCCAGACTGGCCGAAGAGCAATTGGTATCCCCTAATTCTGGAGCTGGGCCTTCGTCCTCTTCGGATCCCCAATCCCAAGCTCTCCCAGTCAGTACAAACGAAGACTGTGTTCGCTTCCTCAGGGATTCTCAAAACCCTAACTTTATGGATTTCATGAAGTTTGCGGCAAAAAGAGATGCGAATATTGACCCTCAGAATATTCTCTTCTTTGGAATCCGATAAAAGGGGATTCAACTTTGAGACAGTACGATGCTGCTGTCAAAAAGTTAGCAATCTTTCCTGAGAGAATCTGATATTAGAATCATGACAGTTAATTCAGCTATATCCTTTTTTCAGATCCTTATTTGAAAAGGTTTAGCAGCTAGCACGATTACGACAAACAAGTCAGCCTTGAAAAAGATATTTCAATTTGGGTTCAACATAGACTTGACGGATTCCTACTTCTCGTCTATTCCTAAGGCATGTGCTAGACTTAGACCTTCTGTAAGGCCTACGTCAGTTTCATGGTTCTTAAACGATGTTCTAAAACTGGCTTCAGAAACCGACAATGACACATGCTCGTTTATAATGCTCTTAAGGAAAACCCTGTTTTTATTAAGCTTAGCTTCAGGAGCAAGAATTTCAGAACTGTCGGCTTTTTATCCAGAGGATTCCGGATCATATTCAATTCCTTCCCACAGGGGAAGTACTACTTTCTCCGGAACGTAGCTTTTTAGCAAAGAATGAAGATCCTTTGATGAGGTGGGAACCTTGGAAGGTACTACCCCTTCCACAAGATGTATCTCTTTGCCCAGTTACAACCTTACGAGCCTTTCTGTCCAGGACCTCCTCATCCTCATCGGGTCCCCTCTTTAAGAGGGAAAAAGGTGGTACTTTATCCATTAAAGGCATCAGGCAGCAAATCCTGTACTTTATTAAACAAGCCAATCCTGACTCTTTCCCGAAAGCACATGATGTTAGGGCAGTAGCCACCTCAATTAATTATTTCCAACACATGAATTTCGATGAGTTGAAAAGTATACCGATGGAAATCGCCGACAGTGTTCAAACGCCATTACCTTAAGTCCTTGGAAGCTCTGAAATTTCAGCAGTAGCAGCGGGAAACATAGTTTCCCCTGATTCTAGTTAATTTGTAGTAGAAGATTCAGTCCTCCTTTTCTACCTGCTTCACCCAACAGTTCGTCTATTCCTACCGTGTTCATTTACATTCACCTGGTGTCTTAGCTGCTTTTATGATTAGTAGTGGGTGCCCCTTAGTTTTTGCTAGGGACACTCACAGATGATTATGGATTTGATCTCATGGATGTTACCCCTTATTTTTATGCTAGGGGATACATCTCATTTATAATGGTTACGGGTTTTGTATATTAAGTCATATGCATTCCTTATATTATCATTGTTGTTTAATTTGTTCATTTGACTACTCTAATTGCTATTATATTTTTTGATACATGCCTTTACACAGATACCCATTTTGTTACATGTAAGCCATTTACCTCTGTACATATGTAAATTACCTTATGATAAGAAACATGTTTAGAATTAAGGGTAATTTAAGCATATTTCTATTTTGTATCACTGTGTATTTGTATCTTTTTAGCAATTATATTCCTTTTATATTTACTTTATTTTTTATTTGAGACCTATTCTGATTTATTTTATTACTTTTGTTTACAATCTTGTGCTATTTCTCTGGTACGATTTCGCGCAGCGACACGAGGCTGAGCCCAGAAAAGGGATTTTGACGTAAGGAAAAATCTATTTCTGGGCGATTGGCTCGTCCGCCAGCGAAATCCCACCCTACCCATCCCTTCGCCCAGATTGTCTGCTAACTTCAGGATGGCCACCAGAGGCGCAGCAGTCGGCAGCATGGGATGGAGTAGTAGTAGTACGAGCTGCTCACTCTGTGGGTCGGCTCTCCTCATGGAGGGTTTTTGTTGTGGGAGATTTCTATTGGTATTTGGCTCGTGGTAGTGGTCTCACTCGCCTAGTGTTCATACCGACACCCTCTTGGAGGGTGAGCGAGTCAGTTATACTGACCTTTTCTTATTTATTTATCTGGTATGTGTTAGTACATTTACCCAAGAAATAATAGATTAAAGGATATTTCGCTGGCGACACGAGCCAATCGCCCAGAAATAGATTTTTCCTTACGTCAAAATCCCTTTTTTATGCATTCAACTTACCTGTCAGATATATACTTAGCTGATTGGCACCTTTGGCGGAGGGTAAGAGACAGCTAATCTACTGAAATAGACAGGAAACAAAATATGTTGTAGGTAATAAAATTAAAAACCTTGATTCCTACCTGTGTTAGCGAAAGACTTCATGGCTACTGCCTAGGAGCCCGTATCGCTTCAAGAGCCTCAGCGAGGTAGTGACCTCATGCTAAGAGTTCTTGATGGTCTGTTACAGGGGTCTTACCCACTTACGCTTCAGAACCTTAGGATCTTTGTTCAATGGGGTCCTATCCACGTACATGACAAAACACCTTGCCTATTGGCATGATCATAGAGCACGACACTAATCCGATCACCTGATCCTCATTGGGGTTAGTACTAAGATTGAAGAGTCATCCCCGAACATCCTTTCAAGCAACCCACAACTCAACAACAATATTAAAACTAATTATTAAAATATTAAAAACAAATTTAAGGATCAGCGTCTGCTCCATTTCCCAGCATAGTATCCGCTGATACATAAGGTCCAAGAGCGAAACATTTATCGTATGTTATTCTAACATCCTTTAAATAGTGGGATGCAAATACTGAATTGCACCTCCAATAAGTTGCTGCTAAAATGTTTCTCATGGACATATCTTCGCAAAAGAAAGGGAAGAATTGCACCACAGCCCAGACTTCGTGAGCTTTCACTCTCAGCAGCTTTAAAGAGTTCTCTTGGCAACTTCCTATGAGCTTCGGTAATCACATTTCTGACAAGAATGCCAGTGCGTTCTTTGACATAGGTCTCTTGGGGTTTCTTACCGAGCACCAAAGACCTTGTCGACATTCCTGAAGCTGTGTTCTTTTCTAAATAAACATTTTAAGGTCCCTGACTGGGCAAAGGGACCGATCCAACTCTCTTCCTACCAGAGAAGAGAGTCCCTTGACTTTGAAACTTCTAGGCCAAGGTTTAGAAAGGGTTCTCATTCTTTGCTAGGAAAAGATCCTGGAAAGAAATGACAGCCGAGTCTTTTCTAAATCCCACCCGAGAGTCCAAAGCATGCAATTCACTGATCCTCTTAGCAGTTGCGAGAGCCAACAGGAATATGCATTTGCTAGTAAGATCTCTGAATGAGATTTTATCTATAGGTTCGAACCTGTCCGACATCAAGAACTTTAGGACAACGTCCAGGTTCCAACTCGGGGGAATCAACGATCTTAATTTCGTAGTCTCGAAAGACCTGATGAGATCATGAAGATCCTTATTATTCTCGAGATTCAGCCCTCTGTTTCTAAAAACAGCTGAGAGCATGCTCCTATATCCCTTGATAGTTGATAAGGCGAATTTGGATTCTTCTCTTAAGGAGGAGAAAATCCGCGATTTCGGTTACAGAGGTTTATTGGAAAGGACAGCTTTCTTCGACCTACACATCTACGGAAAACTTCCCACTTTCGATTGGTAGACCCCGCAAGGGTTAGAGGCTCTGCGGGCTCTAGCAATTGAAGTTGCCACTTTCTTTGAAAAGCCTCTCGCTCTGACCAGTCTTTCGATAGTCGAAAGGCAGTCAGGGAGAGACTTTGGATGTTTTTGTGGAACCTCTCGAAGTGGGGTTGTCTGAGCAGATCTGTCCTGTCTGGTAGAGATCTGGGGAAGTCCACCGTCCATTCCAGTACCTCTGTGAACCAGATTCGGGAAGGCCAAAAGGGAGCAATTAGAGTCATTCTCATTCCCTCCGATGCCACAAATTTCCTTACTACTTCCCCCAGCAATTTGAAGGGGGGAAAGGCGTATGCGTTTATGCCTTACCAATCCATGAGGAAGGCATCGATCGCTGTGGCTCTGGGATCTTCTTCTATCGAGCAGAAGTTGTCTATTTTCCTGGAGAGGAACGTGGCAAACAGGTCGATCTGGGGTCTCCCCCAGAGTGACCATATTTGTCTGCAGACTCCTGAGTGGAGCATCCACTCTGTCGGGAGAACCTGGTTCTTTCTGCTCAACCTGTCTGCCCTTAGGTTTTTTACTCCTTGGACAAACCTTGTACGCAGAATAATGCCCCGTTCCTCTGTCCAGGTTAATAGAGCTCTCGCTATTTCGTTCAGAGAGAAAGAGTGAGTGCCCCCTTGATTCCGGATGTAAGCCAGAGCTGTGGTGTTGTCGGAATTGACTTGAACTACCACCCCTCTGACTTCCGCTTCGAAGTATTCCAGGGCTAGATGAATTGCCAGGAGTTCCTTCGCATTGATGTGCAGAGTAGTTTGTTGTCTTAATTGTCTTTTGGCTCATTGCGCCGGGTTGGCGCTCGTGATTCCTTGCGCCAAGCTGGCGCTTCTGGCGCATTTCGGCAGGGTGGCGCTTCTGGCGCATTTCGGCAGGGTGGCGCTTCTGGCGCATCTGGCGCCTCTGGCGCTTCTGGCGCATATGGCGCATCTGGCGCTTCTGGCTCTTCTGACTCGTATGGAGTCTCAAACGCATTCTGGCTCACTTGCGCCAGGTTGGCGTTTTGGCGCATTCTTCATACTCCTCAGAGTATAAGCCGAAACTTTCGTTTCTTCTTTCCTTCCCTTCGTCTTCTTTATAGGAAGGAAAGAGTCCTTTCTCCTGGGAGTCTCCTTAGTAAAAACTCCTACTAAGGCCGAAAGTTGCTCCTGCACATTTAGGATAATTTTCGCAGCCGCATTCTCTTTTTCCTTCCCTGATTCAGGTGAGGGATGTCTAGAAGCGGAAGGAAACTCCGATTTCCGTTTAGGAACCAATCTCCTTTTCTTCTTCTCACAAGGTGATAGATCGGAGAAAAGCTCAGGGCTTGAATCCAAAGTTGGAGCCTTCCAACTTCTCTTTAAGGGGCATGACAGTTCATCAGAACTCCATCCCCTTACATTCGGTGAAGAATCTGACGAAGAAAAACACTTCTTTAGGATGCTTTTTCGATAGCGAATACCTTGGCAGTTCGGGTCGTCACAGAATCTGCCGACGGGGGACGCCTGATCGGGTTTTCTGGGGATTGGGGGATTTCCCATAACCTCCTGTAAACGGCCTTTTGACATTCCCTTCTCCTCTGGGACCTGTGAGCTTGGAAGAGGTCTAGGCCTGGGAGCGAGATGAAGCTGATCAGACGCACCCTCCACTGCTCTAGGGACACTTAATTCACTAGCACTGTGCTTACCTTTCAACGTCAGCATTTGACGTTCCATCCTTTGTAGCGCAGCTTTAAGATCTGCAATTTCCGTTGCCGGATTTGCAGTCTTAGTACTAGAGGAAGAAGATACAGGTTTAGGGTTAGGTGTTAATTTAATAGGCTCGTTAGAGCGAGACCTACTTACGCTTCTGGAGGAAGCCTTCCTAGCCCTATCCATATCTAATTTCCTTAAATATGAATTTAAATTCTTCCATTCTTCCTCATTCATATTTACACATTCATCACAGGTGTTAGAAATTGAACATTCATTCCTTCTACACCCCTTACAAACTGTGTGAGGGTCTACCGAAGCTTTCGGTAGCCTCACCATGCATCCCTCATTTACACACTGTCTTCTAACCGTAAAGCTAGAATCTGACATCATGAGAAATATCCAAAACCAAGCCCAAAAAACAGTCCACGAAAGAGTATGCCAAACCAAAGATCCAATACGTCACCAAAATAACCGGCTTAGAAGATCAATAGCGATGAAAAAACACGAAAATCAAATCAGGAGTAACAACAACAATGTTGCTGTCACGGCCGATAGAGAAAATCTGTCTTAGAAAACGGGAATGATTCCTATTCCCGCCACCAGCGGCGGGGCGGTAGATCACCTGACCTACCTGTAGAGTGTGCCGCGAAATTCGAATTTCTATCGGGGACGACGGAGTCTATAGCAAGTATATATCTGACAGGCAAGTTGAATGCATAAAACGATGAGTTATTGGGAGGTTCAAATTTATCTGACATAAGAAATCTTAACACCACATCCAGGTTCCAGCTGGGTGGTCTAGCTGTCTTGGACTTCGAGGTTTCGAATGATTTAATCAAATCGTGTAGGTCCTTGTCCTCCGTGATGTTTAGTCCTGTATGTCTAAAGACCAAGGAAAGCATACTTTTATAACCTTTTATGGTCGAGACTGCAAGGTTACATTTCAGTCTCAAATACAACAGGAAATCTGCTATTTCCGTCACAGAGGTACTGGAAGAGGATACATTCTGATTCCTGGCCCACCTTCGGAAAACTTCCCACTTCGACTGGTACACGCGTATAGTTGAAGGTCTTCTGGCTCTTGCAATTGCCTTTGCAGCCGCGCGTGAAAACCCCTTCGCTCTGACGAGTCCTTCGACAGTCTGAAGGCAGTCAGACCGAGCGCGGGGAGGTTTTTGTGGTATCTGTCGAAGTGGGGCTGTCTGAGAAGATCGTTCCGTAAAGGAAGGTAGAAGGTACCTTGGAAAATCTATCATCCATTCCAGTACCTCTGTGAACCACTCTTGAGCTGGCCAGAATGGGGCGATTAGGGTCAATTTCGCTCCTTTCGTCAAAACAAACTTTCTTATGATGTCTCCTATGATCTTGAAAGGAGGAAAAGCATATCTGTCTATTCCTTCCCAATTTAAGAGGAGACTGTCTATTGCTACTGCCCTTGGATCCGAAATCGGAGAGCAGTAGTTCTCCAGCCTGGCATTCCAATGTGTTGCAAACAGGTCTATGTTTGACCTTCCCCATAGGTTCCAAATCTGATTGCAGACCTCTGAGTGCAGGGTCCACTCCGTGGAAATGACTTGATCTTTCCTGCTCAACAAGTCTGCTCTTACGTTTTTCTCTCCTTGGATAAACCTCGTTAAGAGCGTGATGTTCCGCTCCTTTGACCATAGAAGAAGCTCCTTCGCCTTCTTGTACAGTGAGAGGGAGTGAGTCCCCCCCTGTTTTCTTATGTAGGCTAGAGCTGTCGTGTTGTCTGAGTTTACTTGCAACACTGAGTTCGCGACTCAGTGATGTGCCAGGACACCTGTTCCCCACTCCAGGTGCCTGACACTTCTCTCAGGCCCAACGTCGCCCCCCATCCCATTTCCGAAGCGTCTGTAAACAACACTAGGGAGGGGTTCGGTAACTGCAGCGATAGTCCCTCGTTTAGTCTGCCAGGTTCTAACCACCAGCTGAGGTTTTCCTTTATTTCTCTGGAAAGAGGAAAAGAGTCCCACAGATCCTAATTCCTCTGGTCCCAATTCTCCTTCAAGAAGAATTGAAGGGGTCTTATGTGAAGCCTCCCTAGAGAAACGAACTGTTCCAACGAGGAGAGGGTCCCCAGAAGACTCATCCATTCCCTCACGGAACATTGTTCTTTCTCTAGGAAGGTCTTCACTTTTAGAATACACCGCTCCTGTCTTTCTATGGAGGGAAACACTTGAAAACCCCGAGAATCCATCAGAATCCCCAGATAGACAATGCTTTGCTGGGGATCCATCTGGGATTTCTTGAGGTTCACTAACAGTCCCAGGGACTGAGTCAGATCCAACGTCGATCTTAGGTCCTCCAGACACTGATTCCTGGATTGAGAGCGAATCAGCCAATCGTCGAGATACAGAGATATTCTTATTCCTTTCAAATGTAGCCAATGGGCGGGCTACATTTTTCATCAATCCCTCCGTGAAAAACTTGGGGAGCTGTGGAAAGACCGAAACAAAGGGTGCGAAACTGAAATACTTGGCCCTGTACCATAAATCTTAGGTACTTTCTGGACGAGGGATGAATGGGTACATGAAAGTAGGCATCTTGTAGATCCAATGACACCATCCAATCCCCTTGTCTTAGCGCTGAGAGAACCGATGAAGTCGTCTCCATTGTGAACGTTGTTTTGATCACAAAGTGATTCAGGGCGCTTACGTCCAGCACTGGTCTCCACTCCCCCGAGGCTTTTGGTACCAGGAAGAGGCGATTGTAAAAGCCTGGAGATTGAAGGTCTAATACCTTTTCTATAGCCTTCTTTTCCAACATCTGTTGCACCAGATGTATGAGGGCTTGGTTCTTTAAAGGATCTCTGTATCTTGCTGCCAACTCCCTTGGAGTGGTGGTTAAGGGAGGTTTTTCCCTGAAGGGGATCAGATATCCTCTCTCGAGGATAGAGAGGGACCAGTTGTCCGCCCCTCTCTGAGCCCAGACCTTCGCGAACCTCAAAAGTCTGGCTCCTACTGGAGTCTGGAGGACTCCTGTCTCACTGCGGCTTTGAGAATGGTCTTCGAGAAGATCGTCCTCTTTTAAACAGTCTTCTACTCTTAAGTGCGGGTCTCGAGGTTGTTCTTCCTCGAAAGGGCTGTTGGAAGGACACTTTATTCGTACCTCCCTCTCTTTTAGCCATCGGCACAGCAGGTTTAAACCTCTTGGCGGACTGGGCAAGAAGATCTTGCGTAGCCTTCTCCGAAAGCGATCTAGAAATGTCCTTCACTGTCTCCTGAGGAAACAGGTATTCCGAGAGTGGGGAAAAAAGCAAAGAGGCTCTCTGTAAAGGAGAAACAGACTTGGAGAGAAACGAGCTGTAAACTGATCTCTTTTTGAGCACTCCTGCTCCAAAGAGAGAGGCCACTTCTGTGGATCCATCCATGACTGCCTTGTCCAGGCACGAAAGGACACTGGATAACACCTCCATCGTCACAAACTCCGGATCCTGCGCTCTTTTTGCTAGAGCTCCTAAAGCCCAATCCATGAAGTTGAAGACTTCTAATGTGCGAAATAGACCCTTGAGTAAATGGTCCATCTCGCACATTCCCCAAGACGCTTTAGTTGACAGTAGAGAGCGTCTTCTAGATGAGTCCACCAATGCAGAAAAATCCGCGTTCGCAGAAGCCGGAAGGCCTAACCCCATGGGTTCCTTCGTGTCGTGCCAGACACCCGGCTTACCTGTTAATCTAGAAAACACCGTCTTACCTGCCTCCTCCTTAACCAGGAGCCAGTTCTCTAGATTCTTAATGGCCTTTCTCATAGAGAGAGTTGGCCGCATCTTGACAAAAGAGGGGGACTTTGCCAACTTAGTACTTGACAGCAGAGATCCTGGAGAAGGAGGATCAGCCGAACACAGCGAGTCCCCAAACTCTTGAAGGAGTAGTGACGAAAGTCTCTTATAATCAGAGATTCCTACTTCTTTCGTTTCTTCCTCCTCCGAGACTTCCTCCAAGGTTACGTTCGGAGAGGGAGACTTCTTAGGAGAAGAAGTCCAGGCAGGCATGCGACTCTTATCCTTCAAGAGTTCGCCAGATGAAGCCGCCAGTTCAATACCCGGGATATGCTTCCTCGGGAAAGATGAATCCTCCGCTTCCTGCTGTTCCACAGGTTCTTGATACCTGATAGGAGAGGATCTAGAGCCTACCTTCCCAGGCTCTTGGCGCCTATCCGGTGAAACACTTGTTTCCACTCTCGAGCGCCTACTATGAGTAAGGCGTGAATCCAGAGTCAGGATCCTTTCAGGCTCTTGGCGCCTGTGAGGAGAGGTGCTTGAGCCTACTCTTCTGTGACTCCCAGGAGTAGGGCGCGAGTCTGAAAAGAGGCTCCTTTCAGGCTCTTGAAGCCTACGAGGAGAGGCGTAAGAGCCTACTCCTGAGCCTCTTCCAGGAGTAGGGCGCGAATCCCTGGCAAGGCTCTTCTTAGGCTCTTGCTGCCTTTCAGGAGAGGCGCTTGCGCCTACTCTTGCTCGTCTTACAGGAGTAGGGCGCGAATCCAAGATTAGGCTCCTTTCAGGCTCTTGACGCCTGCTAGGAGATTGGAAAGCGTCCAATCTAGATACTCTTCCAGGAGTAGGGCGCGAACCCATGTTTAGATTCTTTCAAAAGTCTTGGAACCTGCTAGAAGAGGCGCTTGACTCCCTTGAGGAAAGCCTATCACGAGCTACCGGCCTCGAGGAACGTAAAGGGCTTCTATTATCCAGGCGTCCTATCGAACGTTGGCGCCTTCTAGAAAAGTCATCAAAATCTTTCGAAGGAGAGCCCTTCTCACTTCTATCCCTATGGGGAGAGCGTACCCTCTCTCGTTCCTTCCTTCCACTTGAAGAGGAGATCTTACTCCTAGGAGAACATTCGACTGATACTAATCAATCACTACCTTCTCGCGTGAAGACTTTCTCCTTACTCCTACCAGGAGAGGATCTAGAGCCTACGTCTTGGCGCCTTGCGCTATGACTCTTCTTAGCATCCGAGCTTCTGCGCGGGGAATACAATCTTCCCTGTCTAGACGAAGCATAAAAGGAGTCGTCTACTCTCGGGGGAGAAGAGGTTCTTACTGGTGAAAAGCGCCTACTATACTCCTCCTTCCTACTAGGAGAAGGCTTCCTAACAGAGCTCTTAACTGGAAGAGAGGCGTCCTTCCTGCGAGAAGGCTCCTTGCGCCTACTAGTTGAAAGAGAGCCTACTAAGGATGATAGATTCGCTTGAAGGTCCAACAGGAATTTCTTAGTAGAGGACCGAATCCCTTCTGGTGAAGATTCAGGAGACTTCATAACCTTCTTAGGTGAAGGAGAATACTCCAGAAAAGGCTCCGGGCTGGAGTCAAGAGCGCCTTCTCCTGACGGTTTCCAGGCTCTCTTGAGAGGGCGCGATTTGGAAGATGAGCTCCATCCACGCTTAGGAGAGGACGAATCTGAATCGGAAAAACACTTCCTTAGGAGGCTTTTCCTATAGCTCTCCAAAGCAGCCTGGGACGAGCCTACAGGATCTGCTGAAGGGACGCCTGACTGTTGGGGATACTCTACATCCCCCTTGCGGCTTTCGACATTCCTCCTCCCTTGGGCATGGGAGTCTGAAAGAGGTCTAGGCCTAGGAGCGATGCGGAGTCGGTCAGACGCCCCCTCCACTGCACTGGGGACACTACACACGTCACTACATACTTCACTCTTACCTTGGTCTATATCACGCAATTGCTGTTGCAAATTGCGAATTGACGCTTCCACAGCGTCAATTCGCTCTCTCGGCAGACGCATCTACGAGTTCACTGCGGGGGGAAGGAGCTGAAACCAAAAAGGAAGATGGCGAAGCTACTGCAGGGTTAGAGATACTATCCTGTTCCACAGAACAGGATCTACTTGAACTTCTAGCCGAAGCTTTCCTAATCCTATCCTTCTCTAATCTTTTCACGTATGCAGTTAGCTCTTTCCATTGCACTTCAGTCAAACTCTCGCATGCATCACATGTATCCTTAACTGAACAATCCCTTCCCCTACATTTTACACAAACACTGTGAGGGTCCAAAGTAGCCTTAGGTAACCTCACCTTGCATCCTTCATTTATACATACTCTAAACAGAGTTCCAGGTGTTAAATCAGACATATTATCCAACTAAATCCAAAAAGCAGCGTATGCCAACAACCAAAGATCAAATACTTCCCAAATAATCCTCGGCGAAGCAAGCAAGAAATTCTATGCAGGAGCTACCAACAAAGTTGTTGTTAGCACCGGCGACAGAAAAAATCTGTCAGAAAATGGGAATGATTCCTATTACCGCCACCCAGCGGCGGTAGGGGGTGATCACCTGACCTACCTGTAGCGTGTGCCGCGAGTTTTGAATTCTGTCGGACGTCAGAGACATTAGCTAAGTATATATCTGCCGGGTAAGTTGCATGTGTAAAAATATCATTTTCATACATTCAACTTCCCTGTCAGATATATACTTAGCTGATTGACACCCTTTGGTGGAGGGTAAGAGACAGCTAACTACTGAATAGACAGGTAAACAACATATGTTGTAGGTATTTATAGACCTTGGTTCCTACCTGATTAGGTGGAAGACTTCGTGGCTACTGCCTGGGAGTCTGCTTCACCTCAAGAGCCTTAGCGAGATAGTGATCTGTGGCCAAGAGTTCTTGTGGGTCTGTCGATGGGGTCTTATCCACTTACTCGGCAGAGCCTGACTGGCATTTGTCAATGGGTGCTAATCCACTTATATGAGAACACACCTTATTTTAAGGAGCACACAACCGATCCCGATCACCCGATCCTAACACCTGTGTTAGTTCTAAGATTGTCAAGAGTTATCCCCCAAACTCTTCACAAACAACCCATAACTCGAATTACACAGTCAAAAACGCACACACTAAAGTACAAAAAAAATTTTGTACCCCTCTGAAAGTCAGATACTACTGGAGTTCCTTACTGAACCGAAGTGACGGCCGCCTGTGCGACATCTGACACTTCTTCCAGCAGGAAGCCAAGAACGTATCCGACAAGAGAGTTACGTACACAAAATTAAGGATCGGCGCTTGCTCCAATACCCAGAACCGTCTCCGCTGACACAAACGGACCAAGAGAAAAACATTTCTCATACGTTACGCGCACGTCCTTCAAGTAATGAGATGCAAACACCGAGTTGCACCTCCAATATGTTGCTTCTAAGATATTCTTAAGCGACATATTTCTCTGGAAGGCAATAGATGTTGCGATAGCTCTTACTTCGTGAGCTCTCACTCTCAAGAGTTTAAAAGAGTCATCTGGGCAGTTCTTATGCGCCTCCGTAATAACGCTTCTTACAAAGAAGGCTAAGGCATTCTTCGACATCGGTCTTTTGGGGTCCTTTACCGAGCACCATAGACCGTGTCGCGAACCCCCCATCTGTTTCTTTCTGTCCAGATAGAATTTAAGCGCTCTGACCGGGCAAAGAGACCTCTCTGCCTCTCTGCCTACTAGACTAGCCAGGCCCTTTACCTCGAAGCTCCTGGGCCAGGGTTTTGAGGGATTCTCATTCTTAGCAAGAAAGAGAGTTTGGAACGAACAAATAGCAGAGTCTCCTTTGAAGCCCACTCGTGACTCAAGGGCGTGCAGCTCACTGATTCTCTTCGCCGTAGCGAGAGACAAAAGAAATAGGCACTTCCTTGTAATATCTCGAAAGGAAGCCCTGTGAGGTGGTTCGAACCTTTCAGAAGACAGAAATTTTAGGACCACGTCCAGATTCCAGCTCGGAACTCTAGGTTCTTTTGATTTGGATGTTTCGAAAGAACGAATGAGATCATGCAAATCCTTATTGTTGGCCAAATCTAATCCTCTGTTCCTGAATACAGCCGAGAGCATACTCCTGTATCCTTTAATGGTTGGTACAGAAAGATGCGATTTCTCCTTCAAGAAAAGAAGGAAATCTGCAATCTCGGTCACAGAGGTATTGGAGGAGGACAGCTTCTTCGATCTACACCAACTTCTGAACACCTCCCACTTCGATTGGTATACTCGCATAGTAGATGATCTGCCGGCTCTAGCGATTGCGCTTGCCGTCTTGCGAGAAAACCCTCTCGCTCTGACAAGTCTTTCGATAGTCGAAAGGCAGTCAGAGCAAGAGCGGGGAGGTTTTAATGGTACCTCTCGTAGTGGGGTTGTTTGAGCAGATCTGTCCTGTTTGGAAGAGATCTGGGGAAGTCCACCGTCCACTCCATTACCTCTGTGAACCAGTCTCGGGCTGGCCAATATGGGGCTATCAGAGTCATCCTTGTCCCCTTCGAGGCCACGAACTTTCTGATCACTTCCCCCAGGATCTTGAATGGGGGAAAAGCGTACACATCCAGTCCGGACCAATTTAGGAGAAAGGCGTCTACTGCAAAAGCTCTGGGGTCGTCTGCCAGAGCGCAAAAGGTGTCTATCCTCTTGGAGAGGAACGTGATGAACAGGTCTATTTGAGGCTTCCCCCAAAGAGACCAAAGGATCTGACACACTTCCGAGTGGAGGGTCCATTCTGTGGGAAGGACCTGGAACCTCCTGCTCAGCCTGTCCGCTCTCACGTTCCTCTCCCCTTGGACAAACCTTGTCAGTAGAGTTATATTTCTTTGATTTGCCCAAATAAGAAGATCTCTTGTCAGTTCGTAAAGAGAGATAGAGTGAGTCCCTCCTTGTTTTCTTACATAAGCCAGAGCGGTGGTATTGTCGGAGTTTATCTGCACTACCCCGTCTCTGACTATCTGCTCGAAGCCCTTTAAAGGCAGATGAATGGCTAAGAGCTCCTTGCAATTTATGTGCCATGACACCTGCTCTTCCGACCAGGTGCCTGACACTTCTCTCGATCCTAAGGTTGCACCCCAACCCGTCTCCGACGCGTCTGAAAACAATATCAGGTTCGGGTTCCGAACTTCCAGGGACACACCTCTGTTTTCCTCTAGAGGGGGTAACCACCACCTTAAGTGATTTTTCACCTTTACAGGAATTGGAAAAGTATCGGAGAGCTGTCCTGTCTTCCAATTCCAATTCCTTTTCAGGAAGAACTGTAGAGGACAGAGATGCAGTCTTCCTAGAGGAAAGAACTGTTCCAGCGAGGAAAGGGTACCCAGAAGGCTCAACCATTCCCTCAGTGAACTGCGGTCCTTCCCTAAGAAGCTGAAGACTGTGGCGCAACCTTTCGATATTCTCTCTTGAGAAGGAAACACTCGAAAACCCCGAGAATCCATCCGAATCCCCAGATAAACCATGTTCTGGCTGGGGATCATCTGAGATTTCTCGAGGTTCACGATCAATCCTAATGACTTTGTCAGGTCTAATGTCGTAGAAAGGTCCTCCAAACACTGTTTCTGCGACCTGGCCCTGATGAGCCAGTCGTCCAGGTATAGGGAGATGTTTATTCCCATCAGATGTAGATGTCTTGCCACATTCTTCATTATACTTGTGAAGACTTGAGGAGCCGTGGACAGGCCGAAACATAGGGCCCTGAGCTGATAGATCCTTCCCTCCATCATGAAACGAAGGAACTTCCTCGACGAATGATGAATCGGGATGTGGAAATAGGCGTCTTGAAGATCGAGAGACACCATCCAATCTCCTTGGCGAAGGGCTGCAAGGACTGAAGCAGACGTTTCCATGCTGAACTTCTGTTTCTCTACAAATCTGTTCAGCGCACTTACATTTAGTGCTGGTCTCCACCCCCCAGAAGCTTTCGCTACTAGAAAAAGGCGATTGTAAAACCCCAGGGAGTTGTGATCCAGTACCAGCTCGATTGCTCTTTTGTCCCACATCTGTTCCACCATCGGACGAAGAGTATCCATCAGTACAGGGTCCTTGTATCTGGCGGACAGTTCCCTCAGTGTTGATGTCAGGGGAGGGCTGTCCTTGAATGGGATATAATATCCTTTCTTGATGACCGACATGGACCATGTGTTGGCTCCTATGCTTGCCCAGGCTTCCGCAAATTCTTGTAACTTGGCACCTACAGGTGTTTGGAGGATCACTTTCTCATTTCCCCTTCTTAAAGAGTCGGAAGGAAGCTCTTCCTCTTCTTTCCGTAGTCTTTCTTCTGGAAATTGTTCTTGCCTCGAAAGGGCTGCTGCTGCGTTGGACGAGCCCCTTTCTTTTCTTCACTGGCCACAGGCCTATTCTTCCTCGAAGACTGCCTGAGGAGGTCTTGAGTCGCCTTCTCAGTTAGTGAATGTGAAATGTCCTTCACCAACTGAGAAGGGAACAAATGCTCTGAAAGAGGGGCGAACAGCAAGGCGGATCTCTGTGAAGGAGAGATGGCCTTAGTGAGGAAAGCACTATAAACTGCCCTTTCTTCAGCATTCCCGCACCAAAGAGGGAGGAGACCTCTGCCGACCCATCCTGAACTGCTTTATCTATGCATGTAAGTATGCTATGCAAAGCTTCTGGGTTTAAGCCTTCCGCTTCATGGGACTTTTTGGCCAAAACCCCAAGGGACCAATCCAGGAAATTAAACTCCTCCAAGACGTGGAAAAGCCCCTTGAGGAGGTGGTCCATTTCCGAAAGACCCCATGTTGCTCGGGCCGAGTTCAAAGCGTGTCTTCTTGAGGAGTCTACGAGACTCGAGAAGTCCGATTCGGCCGAAGTAGGCAGAGACAATCCCATATTTTCTCCAGTCTCATACCATATGCCTCTTCTACCCATTAGTTTGGCAGGAGGCGTACAAAAGACCGTCCTCCCTAGTTCCTTTTTAGTCTTAATCCAGGAATCTACAGACTGTAGGGCCCTCTTCATAGATATGGCCGGTTTCATCTTAAGGAAGGACGAAGACTTGAGAGATTTAGCGCTCGAAAATAGAGAGCGCGGAGAAGGAGGAGCAGCTGGAGTTAAAGAATCTCCATATTCTTCTAGAAGGAGAGAAGTAAGAACTTTATAGTTCGACAGTCCTTCTTTGTTAGTCACCTCGTCTTCCGATACGTCCTCCAAGTCGAGAGGATCAGAAGGAGAAAGCTCCCTTCTTTCGTCTGTCTCTTCCTTTGACTTCTTCCTTTCCGTCGATGAAGAACTTCTAACAGGCGAGG
Source organism: Macrobrachium nipponense (assembly GCF_015104395.2). Taxonomy (NCBI): domain Eukaryota; kingdom Metazoa; phylum Arthropoda; class Malacostraca; order Decapoda; family Palaemonidae; genus Macrobrachium; species Macrobrachium nipponense. The sequence goes on along the minus strand of NC_061087.1, from coordinate 104,692,025 downwards.
GACTAAGCGCTATTGTCTCCCTACGCCTGTCCTTAGGAGAATCTTGACTAATTGGCGCCTGGCTGGCTCCTGGCGCCAATCAGGCTCTTCGCATATAGTAGGCGCCTGGCGCTTGGCAAGTGCTTCGCGCTTGGCAAGTGCTTCGCGCCTGGCAGGAGTCTCGCACTTGTTAGTTTCTTCTATCCTAGCTGGCGCCTGGTTGGCGTTCGGCGCCTGGAACGATCTTGGGAATCCCTTTGTGTGAGGACTTCATAGTCATCATAATCCTCACTATCAGGTGTTCTCTGGCGCCTGCTTGGCGCCTGGCGCCTGGCTGGCGCCACGCACCTGGCAGGCGCTTCTTCCTCTTCTACCTCTCGCCTGCCTGGTGCTTCGCTCCCCCCAGAGATGGCCGCCTGTGCGACAACTCCCCTGGAAGGCTCGTTGCGCCTGACAGGAGATCGGTGTCTAGATCTTTTGACAGGAAGCATGTCGTCCTTTCTACGAGGAGGCTCCTTGGAAAGGACTCCTACCAACGACGCTAGCTGCTCTTGCATGTTCATCAAAATCTTCTTGGTAGAAGACTCCCTTTCTTCAAAAGCAGGAGAGGGAGATCTGGAAGGCGCTTGAGGCTCCCTTACAGCAAAGGGAGTTAATTCCTTTCTAGCTCTCTTTATGACCGAAGGCGCTTCTTCGGAAAAGCACTCGGGGCTAGAGTTCAACTCAGGATCTTTCCAGTTTCTCTTTAACGGACGGGAAAGCTTCGTATCTTTCCATCCTCATTTCGGTGAGGGAGATCCCGATGACGAAAAGCACTCTCGTAGGACGCTTTTTCTGTAGCTATCCCTGGCAGTCTGAGATGTAACAGATTCTGCCGAAGATACGCCTGATCGTTGGGGATTCTCCACAACCTCCGTACGGCTTTCGACTTTCCTTCTCTTCTGGGCCAGGGAGCTTGGAAGAGGTCTAGACCTGGGAGTGTCGCAGAGACGACCAGACGCCCCCTCCACTACACTGGGGACACTTACATCACTGGAAATATCACCCTCACTTTGCTTACCTTCTAATGCCGCCATTTTCTCTTGCATTTTTTGAAGGGAAGCCTTGAGTTCTGCAATTTCAGAAGCCGAATCAGTAGGATTAGCAACTTGTGATCGGCCTGATAAAGATGGAGAATAATAATGAGTAGAAAAGCTACAGAACTAGACAAGGGTTCGTTAAATCTAGATCTACTAAGGCTTTTATAAGCCGCCTTCCTATCTCTATCCCTCTCTAACTTCTTCAAGTAAGAAGTTAGAGTCTTCCATTCCTGAGCACTCAATCTTTCACACTCATTACATGTGTTATCTAAAGAACACTCAACAACTCTACATCCTCGGCATGCAGTGTGAGGATCTACCGAAGCCTTCGGAATCCTCACCTTACAGCCTTCATTCACTCACACTCTGAAACCAACACTTGAGTCAGACATATCCAAGAAAAATCCAAATCCAAGTCCAAAAACAGTTCCACGATAGCGAATGCCACACAACAATCCAAGTACGTCACCAAAAATCGGTCGAAAGAAGATCAAAAGCGTTGAAAAAAGAATTCCAGTCAGGTAGTAACAACAATGTTGACACCACCGGCGACAGAGAAAATCTGATAGAAGACGGGAATGGTTCCTAGTCCTGCCACCCAGAGCAGGGCGGTAGATCACCTGACCTACCTGTAGCGAGTGCCGCGAAATTTGAATTTCTGTCGGGGACGACGGAGTCTATAGCTAAGTATATATCTGACAGGGAAGTTGAATGTATGAAAATCTAATTTAACTGGTCACCAAATTTGTAATTCTCTCTCTCTCTCTTCCAAAATACAGTACAGGACTGTACCTGTAGACTGATTTCTTGCCAAGAGGTAATTATGCAGCACTTGGCACAAACAATGAAGCTATGGGTATTTTTTCCCCAAGAAGTATAGTGCTGTATATAAGATTTAATCTACTGACAATGACGATGACATACATACTTGATTTATGCTACAAAACTTCAGGAAAATTCTTAAGACTCAATTTGATCTTGGCCTCATTCAGATGGTTTTTTATATGATGCTTAAGCCTGTGTTGAATAAATTTTGTGCATGTGTTCACAATATGTATTTGTGGCTTTGTATCCACAACTAGGTTATGATGTCATTGTGTTTTATCATGGATTTACAAAAAAGAAATACAGACATCTGTAACTTCCAAACCGCTGCATTTCTGTGACCTTCCCCATTTCTCTTAGCAGTGTCCATGCCACCAGTATTTAAACATAAATGCAAGAATTTCTGTTACATCGTCAATGAATTACAATCCCCTATGAACTTTCCTAAACTGGAAGAATAATGCGCAGATGTACATCTTCCTTCAGCCTCTCAACAAGGGGATAAGAGAGGCATCAGGGTCCTTTAAACTGAGTTCTTGTGTGACATTGGCTCAGTAACAAATTGCGACCAAAACTGTGGAGTGTAGATTAACAGACTGTACATGATGTATTTTCTGTGACACTCATAATTCCTATTGTTGCAAATCCCTCATTGGTCCTTTCTTCATAAAAAAATGATATTGTTATGATACAATAAAGTTTTATACATACTTACCTGGCAGATATATACTTAGCTATTAGACTCCGTCGCCCGACAGAAATTCTAATTTCGCGCAGACGCTACCGGTAGGTCAGGTGATCTACCTGCCTGCCGCTGGGTGGCAGGAATAGGAACCATTCCCGTTTTCTATCATATTTTCTCTATACCGCCTGTCTCCTGAGGGGAGGTAGGGTGGGTTATAAAATCGTATATATCTGCCAGGTAAGTATGTATAAACTTATTGTATCATAACAATATCATTTTTATACATTCAACTTACCTGTCAGATATATACTTAGCTGATTCACACCATTGGAGGAGGGTAAGAGACAGCTAATTACAGATTTAAACAGGAATCACAACATACGTTGTAGGTAATAATTAAATAAAACCTTGGTTCCTACCTGATTAGACTGAAGACTTCATGAATACTATCCAGGAGTCAGCTCAGTCTCAAGAGCCTCAGCGAGATATTGATCTATGGCTAAGAGTTCTTGAAGGTCTGCCAAAGGGGTCTTATCCGCTTACTTGGCAGATCCTGGAAGGACTACGTCAATGGGTGCTGATCCACTTACTTGACAAGAACCTTATTCAAGGAGCACAACACCGATCCCGATCACCTTAACCTAACCATAGTGTTAGTTCTAAAATTACCAGGAGTTATCCCCGAACTCCTTGCAAACAACCACAAACTCGAATCACCCACATTCGTACACGCAAAAGTACAAAAATAATAATTAAAAATAAAAAAAATAAAATTTTGTACAGCCTAACCGGTAAGACGTACGTACTTCTGATTCCTTACTGACCAAACCAACGGCCGCCAGTGCGGCAACAAGTACTCCCATCAGTAGAAAACCAAAAACCCGTCTCCCAAGGTAGGTCTACGTACAATAATCAAAATAATTTATTAAAATTTTCTTAAGGATCGGTATGTGTTCCACTTCCCAGCACTGTATCCGCTGACACAAAAGGCCCTAGAGAGAAGCACTTCTCATAGGTCACTTTCACATCTTTAAGATAGTGAGATGCGAACACTGAATTACACCTCCAGTAAGTCGCATCTAAAATGTCTTTTAACGACATGTTTTTATGAAAGGCTAAGGAAGTGGCTACAGCTCTTACCTCGTGAGCCTTCACTCGAAGATTCTTGAAAGAGTCATCTGTGCAGTTATCATGAGCTTCTGAAATAATGCTCCTAACAAACATGGGTCTACTAGGATCCCGCACTGCGCACCATAAACTTTGTTTACATCCCCCGAGTTCATTCTTCTTCTTTAAATAGAACTTCAGGGCTCTAACTGGACATAATGATCTTTCCAATTCCTCTCCCACTAGATTTGAAAGACTTTTAACTTCAAAACTCTTTGGCCAAGGTTTTGAAGGGTTCTCGTTCTTGGCCAGAAACAGACTCTGGAAAGAACAAATCGCTGCATCTCTCTTAAAACCCACTTGAGAATTAACCCTTGAACGCCGAAGCGGTAAAAAAAAAATTTCTCCCATGTGCCGGAGACGTTTCAGAGTGAGCGCGGAAGCGGAAAAAATATTTTTTTCGAAAAATCACGGCGCGCTTAGTTTTCAAGATTAAGAGTTCATTTTTGGCTCCTTTTTTTGTCATTGCCTGGAGTTTAGTATGCAACCATCAGAAATGAAAAAAATTATCATTATCATATATAAATAATGCGATATATGATAGCGCAAAAACGAAATTTCATATATAATTGTATTCAAATCGCGCTGTGCGCAAAACGGTTAAAGGTAACAAGTTACTTATTTTTTCGTTGTAATGTACAGGCAGTCCCCGGGTTACGACGGGGGTTCCGTTCTTGAGACGCGTCGTAAGCCGAAAATCGTCGTAAGCCGGAACGACGCTTGGAAATATGTCTTAAACTAATAAAAAGTTATAAAAACCTTACTTGTAATCCTTTGGTTACACTACATGTCATTTCCTGTAGTTTTATGTACAACCTGGAGTTATTTTCATAAAAGAATGCTGGTTCTTGAAGGTAAAAACTATTGTAATCCTCTGGTGACACTACATTCTTGAAGTTTTATGTACAACCTGGAGTGATTTTGCAAAATCTTGAGGGCTACAAGAACAGCTGATTACTATTTACGTATCATATAGACTAATTAAAGTAAATGTATCTTTAAATAGGCTTATATATTAGTATCAACAAAACATTTCCTGCCATGAGTCAGAGGCCGTTTAATGAAACGAACACTTCTCTGTCCTATCTGTTCAGAAAATAAACGTTACGTCAATCCCCGAGACCATTGTTGCCAAAGCGTCTCTCTCTCTCTCTCTCTCTCTCTGATCAAATTACATTGGAAACTTGACATACGATTGCCCTAATATACGAATGTTTTGAGATATAACAGAAAATTTGCGAAAATACAAGCTTTGATATACAACGAAATATTTGAGATACGATTTTGCGATGAGTGTTAGTTTGTATAGGCGACCGATAAATAAATGGCGTTCAGTCTGATTGTTTGTTGGTGCTGCATGTTAACACGTCGTTGTTTAGTTCGTTGTATTTGCGCCTATTTTTCGTGTTATTTTGTCTATTTTATTATTAACCATGGGTCTCAAAGCTAAAGACAAAGCAGGTGATAAGAAAAAACCCAAGAAAATGATTTCGATGGAAGCAAAACATTAAATTATAGCAAAGCATGAACGTGGCGTTCGTATCGTCGATTTGGCAAACGAGTATGGTCGAAATCCTTCTACAATATCCACGATCATCAAGCAGAAGGAAGCTATAAAAACCCCCGAGACCATGTTGCCAAAGCGTCTCTCTCTCTCTCTCTCTCTCTCTCTCTCTCTCTCTCTCTCTCTCTCTCTCTCTCTCTCTCTCTTCTCTCTCTCTCTGATCAAATTACGTACTGGATAATGTCTCTCTTTGGATACTTCGATTTTGCCAAATATTGAGGGCTACAAGAACAGTTGATTACTATTTACGTATCATATAGACTAATTAAAGTAAACGTATCTTTAAATAGGCTTATATTATTAGTATCAACAAAAACATTTACTGGCATGAGTCAGAGGCCGTTTAACGAAACGAACACTTCTCTGTCCTTAACTCGGAGCGTCGGAAGACGCTCTCTCTCTCTCTCTCTCCTCTCTCTCTCTCTCTCGCTCTCTCTCTCTCTCTCTGATCAAATTACTGGATAATGTCTCTCTTTGGATACTTGGAATTTGCGTTGTAATCTAACCAGAAACTTCGTTTTGTTATTATTACTGGAAACAAGCAATGATTTTTTCATTATTTGCGCTTTTGGACTGTTATATGTAAACTAGTATGTATTCATTCGCTCGGAAACTAGTTCTGCATATGAGGCGTCACTAAAAAACATAGAAAAATACAACATAAAAAGTGTCGAAAATCATCATAATCTCAAAATTTTTGTTGTAATCTAACCAGAAACTTATTTTTATTAATATACTGTGCTAAACTATAAAGGATTTTTATCATAGTATGCGTTTTTTAAAAGCGTCGTTAACTCGGAGCGTCGGAAGCGTCAGCGTCGTAACCTCGGAACAAGCGTCGTAACCCAGGACGGATTTTTCCATTGAATATTTTAAAAAAAGCGTCGTAACCTCGGAACGTCGTAAGCCGGAAAACCGTCGTAACCCGGGGACCGCCTGTACACTAAATTGCAATCATTTTGGTATATAACACATTGTAAAACAATAAAAGCAACACAGAGAAAATATTATCACAAAATAATGCATAAATTCGTAACGCGCGGACGTAAACAAATATTTTTTTCAAAAATTCACCATAAATCTAGATATTGTCCTAGAGACTTCCAATTTCTTTCAAAATGAAGACAAATGATTGAATATTACTATACTGTAAGAATATTAGCTTACAAATGCAGTTTTTGACCATATCTGACGAGTTAAAGTTGACCGAATGTCGAATTTTATATATATATTTTTTTATATGCAATTTATTTCAAAAATAAGAAAAACTACAACTTTCAAATATTTTTAGTTTTATTCTACATGAAATTGCGCACATTTTCATATATAAAACTCTATGAAATGCCTAATATGAAACTGAGCAAATATTCCGAGAATGGGACTTACGCATTTCGGAGATTTGTGGCGGGGAATCCCCGCGCGTAGGGAAGGAAAGTTTTTTTTTAAAAATTCACCATAAATTTAAATATTGTGCTAGAGACTTCGAATTTGTTTCACGATGAAGATAAATGACTGAATATTGCTAGACTGTAAGAGTTTTATCTTACAATTGCGTTTTTCGACCATTTCGGTAGTCAAATTTGACCGAACGTGGGTTTTTTTCTATTTATCGTGATTTATATGCAAATATTTCAAAAATGAGAAAAGCTACAACCTTCAACTATTTTTTTTGTATTATACATGAAATTGCGCACATTTTCATATATAAAACTTTACGTAACGGCTAATTTAAAATGGTGCAAACATTACCACAATCGCACGTATGATTTTTTCGGAAGAGTTACCGCGCGGACGTAAAGAAAATGTTATTTTTTTCATAAATTCACCATAAATCGAAATATTGTGCTAGAGACTTCCAATTTGTTGCAAAATGAAGAAAAATGCTTGAATATTACTAGAATATAAGCGTTTTAGCTTACAATTGCGTTTTTCGACCATTTCGGTAGAGTCAAAGTTGACCAAAGGTTGAAAATTTGTCACTTATCATTTTGTATATGAAAATATTTCAAAATTGATAAAAGCTACAACCATGGGTTGTTTTTAGTTGTATTGTGCATGAAATTTCGTACATTTTCATATATAAAACTTTATGTAACGGCTAATTTAAAATGGTGCAAACATTACCACAATCGCATGTATGATTTTTTTCGGAAGAGTTACTGCGCGGACGTAAGGAAAAAGTTTTTTCATAAATTCACCATAAATCGAAATATTGTGCTAGAGACTTCCAATTAGTTGCAAAATTAAGGTAAATGATTGAATATTACTAAGATATAAGAGTTTTAGCTTACAATTGCGTTTTTCGACCATTTCGGTAGAGTCAAAGTTGACCGAAGGTTGAAATTTTGGCACTTATCGTTATTTATATGAAAATATCTCAAAACTGATAAAAGCTACAATCATGAGTATTTTTTTGTTGTATTCTACATAAAAATGCGCACATTTTCATATAAAATACTCCATGTAACGGCTAATTTAAAATGGTAAAAAAATTATGTCAAAGTGACGAAATAATTTCCGAGATGTGTCACAGATACTTTTTAGTGCAGCAAGAAAGAAATTCGCGCTTGCTCGCCTGCGTAACGATTGTAAACAAAACAACACCTTGATCCGTGAACTCCCAGTATCCCCCAAGGCGCGTGATTCAAGAGTTTTCAGCTGGTAGGCCTAAAAGTATTTTTCCGCGAATTTTTAAAAAAAACTTTTGTATGTCGACGTAAAATACGTCCAGTCGGCACCCGAGAAACAAAAAATGTCGACGTAAAATACGTGCAGTCGGCGTTTAAGGGTTAAGAGCATGGATCTCACTAGTTCTTTTCGCAGTCGCTAGGGACAAAAGGAAAATACATTTTCTCGTTAAGTCTCTAAACGACGCTTTGTGAGGAGGCTCAAATCTATCCGATGACAGGAATTTAAGAACCACATCTAAGTTCCAGTTCGGAGTACGAGGAGAAATGGTTTTCGAGGTTTCGAATGACCTTATAAGGTCATGAAGATCCTTATTTTCAGCTATGTTTAAGCCTCTGTTTCTGAAAACCGCAGAGAGCATGCTTCTATAGCCTTTGATGGTTGACACAGATAACTGAGATTCCTCTCTAAGGAATATCAGAAAGTCAGCAATGTTGGTCACAGAGGTATCGGAGGAGGACAGCTTCTTCTTTCTACACCATCTCCTGAAAACATCCCACTTGGATTAATATACCCGAATAGTTGAGGATCTTCGGGCTCTAGCAATTGCCTTCGAAGCTTTGCTTGAAAAGCCTCTCGCTCTGACTAAGTCTTTCGATAGTCGAAAGGCAGTCAGAGCGAGAGCGTGGAGGTTTTGATGATACCTCTCGAAGTGGGGTTGTTTGAGAAGATCTCTCCTGTTTGGAAGAAATCTTGGGAAGTCCACTGTCCATTCCTGTACCTCTGTGAACCAATCTTGAGACGGCCAAAAGGGGGCGACGAGTGTTAGTCTCGTCCCTTTTGAAGCCACAAACTTCTTTAGTACCACTCCTAACATTTTGAATGGGGGAAAGGCGTAGGCATCTAGGCCTGCCCAATCCAGCAGCATGGCATCCTGCCTATTAAGAGAACTAGGCCTTCATTTAGTCAGAATCGACATCAAGAATTGTCCTCTTCAGATATTGAGTCGGATTCTTCAGTCTTTCACAGACCTAGCAAGATCCGTTCTCCTGTCAGGCGCAAAGCGCCAGCCAGGCGCGAAGAGCCTACCAGGCGCGAGGCGCCAGCCAAGCGCGAAGAGCCTACTAGGCGAGAAGCGCCAGCCAGGCGCGAGCCAAGCGCGAAGAGCCTACTAGGCGAGAAGCGCCAGCCAGGCGCGAGCCAAGCACGAAGAGCCTACTAGGCGAGAAGCGCCAGCCAGGCGCGAGGAGCCAGCTAGGCGCGAGAACATAACCAGGCGCGAGGAGCCAGCCAAGCGCAAGACTCCTCCCAGGCGCGAAGAGCCTGCCAGACGCGAAGCGCTAACCAGGCACGAGATGCTAGCCAGGCGCGAGGCGCCAGCTAGGCGCGAGACGACAGCCAGGCGCGAGACGACAGCCAGGCGCGAGGCGCTATCCAGGCGCGAGGAGCCAGTCAGGCGCGAAGCGCTAGCCAGGCGCGAGGAGCCAGCTAAGAGCAAAGCGCCAGCCAGGCGCGAACCAGTCAGGCGCGAGGCGCCTTCCTGTAGCAAGGACTTGGATTCTCCAGGAATTGTTTCTCCTTCTCAGGCATATAGAGGATCTGATAAGAAAGAAAGGAGCCTACATCTCATGATAGAGATTCTCCCAGGAGAGATCGTTCTCCATCGAACCTCGGTCTTGAAGAGGTTTCAGAAGAAGAGGTTTCTACAGGCGAGGGACTTTCTAATTATAAAGTATTAGCCTCGCTGCTTCTACAAGAATTTGGGGATTCTCTTAGTCCTGCTGCTCCTCCTTCTCCGAGATCGCTGTTCTCTAGTCCCCCCCTGTTTTCTGATATAGGCCAACGCCGTGGTATTGTCCGCGTTGACCTGTACCACTTGACCTTTTACCTCTGGTTCAAATGATTTTAGAGCTAGGAGAACAGCGTAAAGTTCCTTGGCGTTTATATGGCAGGCTTCCTGTTCCTTCCTCCATTGGCCTGATACTTCTTTTGTCCCTAGAGTCGCACCCCATCCCTTCTCTGAAGCGTCTGAGAATAAGATTAGGTTTGGGTTTCGAACCTCTAGAGACACGCCCTCGTTCTTTTCCAGGGGAGTCAGCCACCACTTTAGATGAGTCTTCACCTCTGATGGAATCATGAAAGTGTCTGATAGTTGCCCGTTCTTCCAACTCCAAATTCTTCTTAAGAAGAACTGAAGCGGGCGTAGGTGGAGTCTTCCTAGGGAAATGAACTGTTCTAGTGAGGAAAGGGTTCCCAGCAGGCTTAACCATTCCCTTACTGAACTTCGCTCTTTCCCTAGGAAGCTCGAGACTTTCTCCAAGCCCCGAACAAGTCTTTCCTGGGAGGGAAAAGCCCGAAAACCCCGAGAATCCATCCGAATCCCCAGATAAATTAAGTTCTGGCTGGGGACCATATGGGATTTCTCGAGGTTCACGAGTAATCCTAAGGATTTCATTAGATTCAAAGTCGTTTGCAGTTCCTCCAAACATTGTTTCTCCGACTTGGCTCTGATTAGCCAATCGTCGAGATACAGCGAGATATTGATCCCTTCTAGATGAAGCCATTTGGCCACGTTCCTCATCAGATACGTAAATACCTAAGGAGCGGTGGATAGGCCGAAGCACAAGGCCCTAAACTGAAAGATCTTTCCTTGTATCACAAATCTGAGATACTTTCTTGACGATGGGTGAATCGGGACATGAAAGTAAGCATCCTGAAGGTCCAGGGAGACCATCCAATCTCCCTGACGCAGGGCTGACAGAACCGAAGCTGAAGTTTCCATGGAGAACTTCTTTTTCTCCACGTAACGGTTCAGGATGCTTACGTCCAGTACGGGTCTCCATCCCCCCGAAGCCTTTGGTACTAAGAAAAGGCGGTTGTAAAACCCCGGGGAGTGTGGATCCTGTACTATTTCGATTGCTTCCGTCCCTCATCGAAACCACCGTCTGAAGGAGTCTCTCTCTCAGAACAGGTTCCTTGTACCTCGCTGACAATTGCTTCGGAGATGTTGCCAAAGGAGGTCTGTCTACGAAGGGAATGATGTAACCCTTCTGTAGAACAGACAGAGTCCAGGGATCTGCTTCTCTTACTGACCACGCTTCCACAAAATGTTGAAGCCTGGCCCCTACGTGTGTTTGGAGGACATGGATGTTATTTGCTCTTTTTAAACGAAAGGGCACAATAGGTGTACGTACAGCTTTCTTAGGGATAGGTACTGCAGGTCTGTTCTTCTTAGTAGACTGCACCAGAAGATCCTGAGTCGCTTTTTCAGAAAGGGATTTTGCAATGTCCCTTACTAAAAGCGAAGGAAACAAGTGCTCCAACAGAGGTGCGAATAGTAAAGCGGACCTCTGTGTAGGCGACACTCCTTTCATCAAAAACGAACCGTAAAGGGATCTCTTTTTGACAACTCCCGATCCGAAAATAGAAGCCAACTCTCTGGATCCATCCTGTACTGCCTTATCCATACAAGATAGGACACTGTGTAAGGCTTCAGGATCAAGAAAATCTGGTTCTTTTGTCTTTTTAGCCAGCACCCCAAGGGACCAATCCAAGAAGTTGAACACTTCTAAGACGTGGAAAATTCCCTTAAGGTGCTGATCTAATTCAGACATACTCCAAGACGCTTTTGCTGAGTTCAGTGTGTGTCTCCTAGTCGATTCTACTAGGCTCGAGAAATCGGATTCATCAGAAGAAGGGAGCATCAGGCCCATAGCTTCTTCGGTCTTGTACCAAATACCTCTCCTGCCTGCGAGCTTGGAGGGAGGAGAGCAATAAACTGTCTTTAGTGACTCCTTCTTAGAAAGAAGCCAAGAATCTAAGGTTTGTAGAGCCTTTTTCATTGAAATCGCAGGCTTCATTTTAAGAAACGAAGAGGATTTCGGCGTCCTAGTACTAGAGAACAGCGATCTCGGAGAAGGAGGAGCAGCAGGACTAAGAGAATCCCCAAATTCTTGTAGAAGCAGCGAGGCTAATACTTTATAATTAGAAAGTCCCTCGCCTGTAGAAACCTCTTCTTCTGAAACCTCTTCGAGACCGAGGTTCGATGGAGAACGATCTCTCCTGGGAGAATCTCTATCATGAGATGTAGGCTCCCTAGGAGAAATGCTCCTTTCTTTCTTATCAGATCCTCTATATGCCTGAGAAGGAGAAACAATTCCTGGAGAATCCAAGTCCTTGCTACAGGATGGCGCCTCGCGCCTGACTGGTTCGCGCCTAGCTGGCGCTTCGCTCTTAGCTGGCTCCTCGCGCCTGGCTGGCTCCTCGCGCCTGGATAGCGCCTCGCGCCTGGCTGTCGTCTCGCGCCTAGCTGGCGCCTCGCGCCTGGCTAGCATCTCGCGCCTGGTTAGCGCTTCGCGTCTGGCAGGCTCTTCGCGCCTGGGAGGAGTCTCGCGCTTGGCTGGCTCCTCGCGCCTGGTTATCTTCTCGCGCCTAGCTGGCTCCTCGCGCCTGGCTGGCGCTTCTCGCCTAGTAGGCTCTTCGCGCTTGGCTCGCGCCTGGCTGGCGCTTCTCGCCTAGTAGGCTCTTCGCGCTTGGCTGGCGCCTCGCGCCTGGTAGGCTCTTCGCGCCTGGCTGGCGCTTTGCGCCTGACAGGAGAACGGATCTTGCTAGGTCTGTGAAAGACAGAAGAATCCGACTCAATATCTGAAGAGGACAATTCTTGATGTCGATTCTGACTAAACGAAGGCCTAGATCTCTTAATAGGCAGGAAAGCGTCTTTCCTTCTAGGAGGGTCTCTTGATAGGACTCCCACCAGAGAAGCGATAGAATCCTGCATCTTTAGTAATATCTTGGTCGTTTCCTTGTTCCTATCCAAAGGAGGAGAAGGAGATAGAACTTTTTCAGGTTCCCATGAATCTGCGGAGGAAAGCATCACATTCTTTGATTTCTTACTTTCCGAAGGTAGATCCTCCGGGAACAGTTCAGGACTCGAGTTGATCCTGGACTCATCCCAACCTCTTTTCAGGGGGCGAGAAAGATCTGCAGATCTCCAACCTCTCTTAGGAGAAGAATTCTCCGATGAAGAGAAACACTCGTGAAGAATGCTTTTTCGATAGCGTTCTCTGGCATTCTGTGGCATTACAGAAACTGCCGAAGGGACGTCTGACTGGTGGGGATCCTCCACAACCTCCTTACGGCTTTTGACATTCCTTCTCCTCTGGGCTTGGGAGCTTGAAAGAGGTCTAGGCCTGGGAGCGTTGTGGAGCCAATCAGACGCCCCCTCCACTGCACTGGGGACACTTATATCACTATCCACAGCACTTATTAAATCACTTTGCTTACCTTCAATCGCCGCCATTTTGTTTTCCATTGTCTTAAGGGAGGCTTTGAGATTCGCAATCTCTGATGCAGAATCTGTTGGTTCTACTACAGGAGCAGAAACTACAATATTAGAGGGAGCAGTTAATGGAGAAGAAGGAATAAAATTACTAATAACCTCGCTAGATAAAGAACTAGGCAAGGCTTTGGAAGAGGACTTCCTTACTCTGTCTCTTTCTAACTTCTTCAAATAAGAAGTTAGAGAATTCCATTCTTCCGCACTCAAACCCTTGCATTCATTACAAGTGTTATCATAAGAGCATTCATACTTCCTACATTTCTTACAAATAGTATGAGGATCAACCGATGCTTTAGGCATCCTTACCTTGCACCCCTCATTCACACACACACTCACCACACTTCCAGAGTCAGACATCATGTTGAACAATCCAAATCAAATCCAATAAATGGTCCACAATCGCATATGCCAGTACAATCAATCCAAATACGTCACCAAAAAGTCCAAACGAAGATCAATTGCGATGCAAAATACGAATCCAGCGGGAAATACCCACAACGATGTTGCCAGTATGGCCGACAGAGAAAATATGATAGAAAACGGGAATGGTTCCTATTCCTGCCACCCAGCGGCAGGCAGGTAGATCACCTGACCTACCGGTAGCGTGTGCGCGGAATTCAGATTTCTGTCGGGCGACGGAGTCTAATAGCTAAGTATATATCTGACAGGTAAGTTGAATGTATAAAACACTAGGTTTTCTGATTATGCTTTCACTAAAATTACTGTAATGGGTGAGTAGGTATATGCCATAACTCAAACATAACAATATCATGAACATCTGTATCATTTCCATCAAAAGAATTATGACAGCTATACTTCATCTATTCAGATGAAGCAGTATCCATTACAGAAAAGCCTAGGCCACAGAATAGGACTAACTAAATCAAACATTAGTTTATAGAACTAAATTCACAACAACAAAGGTCTATATCCTAACCTTACATTTCCTAGGACACATGAGTTTTATCTGACTGGGAAGGGTTTGAGCTCCAATCACCTTCCAAAGTAAAACAAAAAAACAAAAACAAAAAAAGTCACTTCATGGGGACACATCTTAACATACCCTAAACTAACCTCGCTGACAACGAAAGACATCATTCTCCAGATAGTTCCTTCTCTGCTTAGAAAATTCAAGTTCCTTCGTATTTATATGTTCCATGGGTTAGGCTATTCATTTGACAGAGGCACACCTCCTACACAAATACCAAGATCCAACCAACTTGTCTAAAACAACTTTGCAGATTCTTGCATTATTTTCACAAATGAATAAGACATCCTAACTAATTAGGTAGTCTGCCTAACCAAGAAACCTAGGGCACTTCACATCTTTTACATACAACAGTGCGTAGACCTGTGCGACTACTATACGGTATTCTACTCTTTCAGGATAATGTGTGAGTGTTTTACATCTTTGCTTAACCGTACTCTTATTTTCTCATGAAAAACTGCCAAATCTATCAAGCAATTCAGATAAAAATAATTGCTATCTGGAATTACAAAAATACTACTGGTTTTTTCAAATAGTTCATGATGGCAACAACAAATTACTTCGATATAAGTATCACTGTGTCAACCTTCAATCTAAAGGCCCTATGCTACTCTTGGGAAAATTTTCATGTTACAATAACAGCCATCATATGGGACACTCTTTTATGCTATCTTATGATAACCTGAAATTATCTATGGTCATTAGGCCTACACAGATGTTGGAGCCCAAACATTCAAAATAATCTACCTGCACTAGCTAAGTACCAGTAATCTTCTACTGGTACACATATATATAAATATGAAATTACCCTATCATGAACTAATAATTTTCCATTCACTATGAAGGTGTATATATTTTCTGGTTTCCAGGTGCTAAGCGTTTTTACTGGCATAGTAGATATGCAAATCATTTGTTTTTAATTTACGAGCATGCACATATCTTGTTTTATGGTGTCAGGGACACTACTGAAAAATTATTCATGATTGCATCTTGCCAGGAACTGATGTTACATTAGATGTCCTAAGACTGCCTTCACAAAAACTACTTCGTATATGCACATCATTTTTGTTTGTACTGATTGCAGCAAGAGACTTCAGATGTATCCCTGGTAATTCCACCATTCATAATTTTGAGTAGATTCCCCACAAACAGTATGACACATCAACTTAAGTTCACATCAACTTAAGTTATGTTAGGAGAGGTTAGCTTTGGATGTATACCTACTATACCTACATTGCCATATACAGGCAGTCCCCGGGTTAAGACGGGTTCGGCTTACGACGTTCCGAGGTTAAGGCGCTTTTCAATTATATTCATCAGAAATTATTTCCAGGGTTACGACGCCTACAACACTGATCTGGTAGATGAAATATGACACCAAAAATGCAAAATAATCAATATTTGAAGGTTTTTTGGGATGAAAAATGCAATAAGAATGCAGTTTACATAAGTTTTGAATGCACCCAAAGCATTAAAATTAAGGTTTTCTTAGGATTTATGGTGATGTCTCGGCTTACGGCGATTTTTGGTTTACAAAGCATCTCAAGAACGGAATCCTCATTGTAACCCGGGGACTGCCTGTATTTACTCAAAATCTGAGGAACAAAAAGCTTCCACTGCCTGGGGAGGCAAGACACAGCATCCTAGCCTGAATGGAAAGGATTTCCTCAGTTACCTTTGCCACAGTATTTACTCAAAGTTGAAGAAATGGGTTAAAGCCTATCCCTCAGAGAAGTAAGATGAGAAGCCCTACATATGGTTAGGTTAGAGTATATTTTACTCATTATTTTTAACATTTTCCCACTTTTTACCACTTTTACTACTTATTTTTAACATTATCCTATTTTTTACATTTTTATAAGACTCTCAGCGACTGTCCACACAGGCTACAAACATTTTTCCAGCAAGCATACATATAATTTTTTCCTCCATACTGTACAAAACTCGTTGGTGCAATTCTCTTGTTTTTTATTGTCTCCTACTCAAAAATGGCAAGCTTCCCAACATGCTTTGCACCATCAACAGCCTAACTATCCGAGATGCATATAATACAAAGTATGCAATAAAAAAACATGTGGTTGAGGTATTTGGCAAGATATTAACCTCCTATACTAGACTAACTTATCTTTCAAAAAGGATTGGTTAAAAACTCATTTTGAACCTCCCTGGGATAGCCTAGTCTTGCTTAGGCTACGCCACATTCTCACTTCTGCCACACTTCCAACTTCATAACTGACAAGAAATGCTTCACATAATAAAGGCAATGATTATCTAAATTACCAAACTAGCATAACACTGAAAGCTATAATTCCATTCATAGATGTGGGAATGCAACCTAATCAACTGTAAAAATCTTATACTTTATTTAAAATCCTATATTTCTACACACACCTTTTCAAAAAAGTAGTCCATTAACATCTACAATTGTGAACCCAAATCATGAATACCATAGAATTATGTAAAAATATTATTTCTATTTGAACAGTTCTACTTTTGAATCATTTTATGAGTTACAATTGGAATTATAGAAATATAAAAAATTCTTTTATCCTTATTACCTGTATGGATTGTGATTGTTCTACCTGTATGGATTGTGACTGTTCTGTTCAGAAATAATTGGCAATTAGTTCATTAACCAATCCAAGACAGTACCAGATGTTGAGGTGGTAATTAACACTTTACTATTTACAAGGCATGTATGGATATGGCTATATTACAGCAAGTTTTTTTATTTAGGGGGATTTCACTTGTGTGCAAACATCGTTTCATCATATGTTGAATAAAGGCTTAGTGAGTGGGCATAGGGTCAAAGGTAAAATAACTCCTATTATTCATAAGTTTATCCTTTCACTGTTTGCTAAGTATTCAGGCTTGCATAGGACACAAAAAGACTCGCCTTAATCATGAGCATATCAATTTTCTGGCTAGGTATTTGCTCAAAGCAGTTTGTGAATACCAAAAACAAGAATGTTCACATGCACAATATTGAACATTTGTAGCAGGATGTAACTGAGTGGATAAAAAGACCTCGCACTGGTGGCATATACTTATACCAATATCTATCCACATATTCCTTTATAATGTCCAATTAATCACTATCAGTTTCTCAACAACTTGACGCAAGCTGCTAGCTTGTATGAGCATGAGTGAATGAGAATGGTCTGCTTTCAGTAAAAATGTTATTGTTATAATACAATTAAGTTTGTTCATACTTACCTGGCAGATATATATAATTAGAGTGCCCACCCTCCTCCCCTCAGGAGACAAGGGTCATGAATAAATATGAATAGAAAATGGGAATGGTTCCTGATATCCGCCTCCCAGCGGCGGGAATGGGTACTACCACCTGGCCGCCCCACTACGTGTGCCGCGAGTTTTGAAATTCTGTCGGACGTCAGAAATACAGCTATATATATATCTGCCAGGTAAGTATGAACAAACTTAATTGTATTATAACAATAACATTTTGTTCATGAAACTTACCTGTCAGATATATATATAGCTGAATCACACCTTCGGATGGTGGGTAGAGACAGACTAGGATTTTTTAGGAAATTTAAATTAAAATAAAAGATTAACTTATTGGTTCCTTACCTGATAGCAAAGTAGACTATGTGATTACTGTCACCTAAAGCCTGCTTATGCTTTATCAGAGTTGCCAGCCAGGTTTGGACCTGTAGTGCTGGTGCCCTCTGGATGCTCTGTCAACGGGGACGTGACCACAATGTGACAAGACCATCTAGCCAAAGACATATGACAGTAACACAGCAACCGACCACCACCTGACCAACTAACCAAAAAAACCCCTGACATTAACACTAAGGAATGGGAGATTTTCACAGAAGATCTCACCATCAACCAAAAACACAATAAACTAACCTAACTAAGCTAAGGGATAGGGAGAGAGCCACCTTCAGCCCCCAAAACTGTGTCTGCCGAAATGTAAGGTCCCAAAGAACTACAGTTCTCGTAAATCGTTCTCACATCCCGGAGGTAATGTGAGGCGAATACGGAATTGCTCCTCCAGAAGGTGCTATCAAGAATATCTCTGATAGACATATTCCTTTGGAAGGCAAGAGAAGTAGCTACGGCTCTGACCTCGTGAGCTTTCACTTTAAAGAGGCTCATATCAGTCTTCTGGCAAGATGAATGAGCCTCTTTAATGACGTCCCTCAAGAAGAAAGCAACAGCATTCTTCGACAACGGCAAATCTGGTCTCTTCACCGAGCACCAGAGATTACCTGAGGGACCTCTTATCTCTTTAGTCCTATTCACATAGAACTTGAGAGCCCTGACAGGGCACAGGGCTCTCTCTGGTTCTTGACCCACGAGACTCGATATTCCTTTGATTTCAAAGCTCTTTGGCCAAGGATTAGACGGGTTCTCGTTCTTAGCCAAGAAAGAAGGGTTCAACGAGCAGACAGCGCTGTCTCCCTTGAAACCCACTAGGCTACTGAACGCTTGGATTTCACTAACTCTCTTCGCCGTCGCCAGAGAAGCTAGGAAAAGCGTTTTTCTCGTTAAGTCCCTTAGAGAAGCTTCATGGAGAGGCTCAAAGGGACTTAGCATCAGATGTTTCAACACCACATCTAGATTCCATGAGGGCGGTCTTGCTTGTGGAATTTTGGTGGTCTCGAACGACCTTAAGAGATCGTGCAGATCCTTATTGTCGGAGAGGTCCATTCCTCTGTGGCGAAAAACGGCAGACAACATACTCCTATAACCCTTGATTGTAGGAACTGCCAATTTCTGCACATTTCTTAGATAGAGTAAGAAATCTGCTATCTGATTCACAGAGGTCGTGGAAGAGGAAATTCCTTCCTTCTTGCACCATGCCCTGAAGGAGGACCACTTAGACTGGTAGACAGCTCTTGAAGAGGCTCTTCGAGCATTAGCGATTGCTCTCGCAGCTGCCTTTGAAAAGCCTCTCGCTCTGGCCAACTTTTCGATAGTCTGAACGCAGTCAGAGCCAGAGCGGAGAGGTTTTGGTGAAACCTTTTGAAGTGAGGCTGTCTGAGTAGATCTCTCCTCCAGGGCAACGTTCTTGGGAAGTCCACAAGGAACGTCATGACCTCTGTGAACCACTCTCTTGCTGGCCACATTGGGGCAATCAGAGTCAACCTTGTCCCTTCTGAAGCTGCGAACTTCCTCATTACGTCCCCCATGATCTTGAATGGGGGAAGGCGTAAAGATCCAGGTCTGTCCAGTTCCAGAGCAACGCGTTCCACTGCAATTGCCCCTGGGTCCAGAACCGGGGAGCAATACAGAGGAAGCCTCTTCGTCCTTGATGTAGCGAACAGGTCTACTAGAGGACGTCCCCACAACCTCCATAATTGTTGACAGACTTCCTGGTGCAAGGTCCATTCTGTTGTTAGAATCTGATTTCGGCGGCTGAGAAGGTCCGCCCTGACATTCTGAACCCCTGCCACGAATCTTGTCAGGATCTTGATGCGCCTTGCGTCTGCCCATAGCAGAATTTCCTTCGCCAGGAGAAAAAGGGATCTGGAGCGAGTTCCTCCCTGATTCTTTAGATACGCAAGGGCTGTGGTACTGTCTGAGTTGACTTGAACAACCTTCCTTGACAGTTTTTTCTTCGAAGAACTGCAGCGACAGGAATATCGCTGCCAGTTCCTTTACATTGATGTGCCAGGCTACCTGTTCCCCTCTCCAGGAGCCTGACACTTCCTCCCCCCCTCCCCCCCCTAGTGTTGCTCCCCAACCGGAAATGGAAGCGTCTGAGAACAACACTAGGTCGGGGCTCAGAAGATTTAAGGAGAAGCCCTCTCGTAACTTCTGAGGGTCGAGCCACCATCTTAAGTGGACTTTTACCTTGTTGGAGATCCTTAGGATCGCATTCAGGTCCTCTTTCGACGTCCATTCTTCCGCAAGGAAAAATTGAAGAGGCCTGAGGTGCAGTCTTCCCAGCGAGACAAACTTTTCTAGCGAGGAAATGGTGCCCAGCAGACTCATCCACTCCCTCACCGAACAAGCTTCTCTCTCTAGGAAGGCTGCGACTTTCTCTAACCCCAGTCGCTGACGTTCCTGGGATGGAAACGCCCGAAAAGCCACTGAATCCATCTGAATCCCCAGATACACGATGGACTGTGTTGGGGTCAGATGCGACTTTTCGGAGTTGACCAAAAGACCCAGAGACTTTGCTAGGGCTAACGTAAACTGAAGGTCCTTCAGACACTTCTTGCCTCGACGACGCTCTGATCAGCCAATCGTCGAGGTAGAGGGATATCCTGATTCCTGACGAATGGAGCCCACTTCGCTACATCCTCATAATCATTGTGAAAACCATCGGGGCCGTGCTGAGACCGAAACAAAGGGCTCTGAACTGCCAAACCCTGTTGTCCAAGACGAATCTCAGGTACTTCCTTGAAAGAGGGTGGACTGGGACGTGGAAGTACGCGTCCTGCAGGTCCAGAGACACCATCCAGTCGCCAGGTCTCAAGGCTCCCAGCACCGACTGAGGCGTCTCCATTTTGAACTTGATCTTTTCTACAAAAAGATTGAGCCTGCTCACATCCAGGACCGGGCGCCAACCTGACGACTGCTTCGGCACTAGGAAAATCCTGTTGTAGAAGCCCGGTGACTCTAGGTCCAAGACTTGTTCCACCGCTCTTTTTTCGACCATCTGGTCTAACAGATCGAAAAGAACACTTTTCTTCTCTCCCTGATAAGATGGAGAGAGGTCTCTGGGAGTCGATGTTAAAGGAGGAGGATGTAAAAAGGGGATCTTGTACCCCCGCTCTACTATCCTGAGGGTCCAAGGATCCGCCCCTCTCTGCCTCCAAGCCTCCGCAAAGAATTCCAGTCTGGCCCCGACTGGCGTCTGAAGGACGAGATCTTCATTTGCTGGTTTTGGGTTTGAATGAAGCTCTTCCTCTCGAAAACCCTCTCCCTCGAGGAGCTGCTCTCGAGTGCCCCGCGAAGGGTTTGACTTTCTTCGGGGGTTTGCTGAATGTCGAAGTGGAAGGAGCTGCTGGACGTCTTGAAGACTGAACCAAGAGGTCCTGGGTCGCCTTTTCTTGCAAACTCTGTGCAAGATCCTTTACCATAGCCTGGGGGAAGAGATGGTCCGAAAGAGGCGCAAAGAGCAATTCCGCTTTCTGAGCGGAAGATACCGACTTAGCGGTAAAATTGCAAAGCAGTGCTCTTTTCTTCAGGAAGGCAGTTCCAAAATGAGAAACTAGCTCCTCCGAACCATCCCTGACGGCCTTGTCCATACATGACAACACGCTGGAACAGCTCCCCCAGACTGAGAGAATCAGGACTCCTAGACTGAAGGTCTAAAACTCCCAGACACCAATCTAGGAAATTAAAAACATTAAGGGTACGAAGCAGTCCCTTCAAGTGGTGGTCAGTCTCCACCGGAGTCCAGGACACCTTAGCAGACGATAAGAGAGACCTCCTCTGAGCGTCCACTACTGGAGAAGTCACCCAGAGCGGACGAAGGAACCTTTACTCCCACATCCTCCTTGGTCTCATACCAAACTCCCCCTTTCCCGGCGAGTCTAGAGGGTGGATGGGCGAAAGTGGTCTTGCCCTGATCCTTCCTTCTGGACATAAAGTCTTGAAGCTTCTTAAACGCCCTCTTGGCGCAGCGATGTACCTTCATTTCGACGAATTCAGGGGTCTTAACTGTCTTGGAAGACGAAAGTTGAGAGGGAGGAGACCTAGGGGCTGCCGGCTGGAACTTCTCCCCGAAGGCTGAACGTAACAGCCTAACAAGAACCTTGTAGTCCGAGACAGCTGAAGCTACCGGCTGTTCTTCTTCGACGGAACTCCCTGGACTACTAAGTTCCCCTTCCTCCCTAAGAGGAACTGGAGAACGCCCATCAGGAGAGGGAGTACGTCCAGCAGTCTCAATCCTGAACAATGACTTCCGTTGGTTGGAAGTATCCGCTACAGGTACGGAATCGGCCTTACGTCGATCTTTAGAGGTACGGACATCTTGCGAAAGAGGAGCGTCCTTAGAAGCAACGTGAACTGTCTTAACAGAAACGTCTCTACGAGAGGAAGCGCGAGCTTCCTGACGAGAGGCGCCAAAAGCGTCCTGCTTAGCCAAGCGAGCGTCCTGCTTTGCGTCCTCAAAAGCGTCCTGCTTCGCTCGAAAAGCGTCCTGCTTCACACGGCGAGCGTCCTGCGGAGCGTCCTCAAAGGCGTCCTGTCTATAACTCGAAGCGTCCTGCTTCGAACGCCGAGCGTCCTCAAAAGTGTCTTGAAGAGAGCGCAAAGCGTCCTGTCTAGAACGCCGAGCGTCCTGCCGAGCGTCCTCAACCGCTACCTGCCGAGAGCGCAAAGCGTCCTGCTTCGAACGCCGAGCGTCCTGACGAGCGTCCTCTCCTGAGAGAGTAAAAGATCTGCTAGGAGAACGAGAACGTTGACGATCCGGAGGAGGAGAGAGAGACGAGCGAGACGAAAGAGAATGAGGCTGCTTCGTCCTCTTGACGGGCAGCCGAACGTCCTTCCTACGCTTAGGCTCGACTGCTGCTGGGCGAGTCCTCTGAGCCATCAGCGACGTAATCTGGTCCTGAAGGGACACTAGGATATCCTTCGTAGGTGACGAAGGAGCAAAAGAAGGGGCAGGACTGAGCCTGCGAGAAGGCGAGGGGCGAGGGGACGCCTCCTTCCTTCTAGCAGGTACAGCTATCTGCCTCTCGGGTGAACACGCCTGTGCGTGGAAACTAACGTCCTCTTCGGTAGAAAGCCTTCCTCTCTTCTGCGGAGGAAAGGCGTCATAAGCGTCCTCTGACGAAAGAGGAGACATAGGACGTGAAGCGTCCTCAAAGCGAAAGGTCCTTTTCAACGGACGCGAGTCTCTCCGAGCGCTCCACCCCTTGCGCGGGGAGG
Source organism: Macrobrachium nipponense (assembly GCF_015104395.2). Lineage (NCBI taxonomy): Eukaryota > Metazoa > Arthropoda > Malacostraca > Decapoda > Palaemonidae > Macrobrachium > Macrobrachium nipponense. The sequence continues at coordinate 104,668,913 of NC_061087.1, read as the reverse complement.
ACGCTTCGGAGGACGAAAAGCAATCTTTCAGGACACGCACTCGTGCGCGCTCCTTGGCAGCCTGGGATTTAGCAACAAGGCCTGCCGAAGGGACGCCAGATCGGTGGGGAGCCCCCGTACCCTCTTGCGGCTTCGACATACCCACTCCCTGAGTCCTGGGAGTCCGATAGAGGTCTAGGCCTAGAGGCATTATGGGGCCGATCTGACGCCCCCTCCACTAACACAAACTTTCACAGGGCCGGTTTCTAGGGCCAATACTTTAGATTCGAGAGCACGAATAGACTCCAGAATCAGAGAAAGGGTGTTACCTTCTCCAGACACAGCACTGGGGCCCGAAGGCAACAAAACAGGATTAGGTTGAGCAAAATCTACTGGTGTTAGAGGAGGAGAAATGTTACTATCCTTACCTTTAGTAGAACTGCCCTTGGAGGAAGACCTCCTGACTCTATCGCGCTCCAATTTACGTCGATAGGTCTCATACATCTTCCATTTATCATCATCCAAATCCTTACATTCATTGCACCGATCATCAACCACGCAAACATGCCCCCTGCAATCCATACAAACTGTGTGAGGATCAACTGAAGGTTTAAGAAGCCTCACCTTACATTCACTCCTCACACACACTCTGAAACTTCCAGTACTTGATCCAGACATCATGTACCCAGAAAAGCCAATCCAAAATCAAAAACCAATCCACTATTACGCGTGCCAATCCAACAATCCAGAAGTCGATACCAAAAGTCAATCCAGATAATATTAAGCGAGATAATAAAAAAATCCTAGACGGAGGTACTGTAAACAGTTGTTTGCAGCACCGGCGACAGAAAAAATATGAATAGAAAATGGGAATGGTTCCTGATATCCGCCTCCCAGCGGCGGGAATGGGTACTACCACCTGGCCGCCCCACTACGTGTGCCGCGAGTTTTGAAATTCTGTCGGACGTCAGAAATACAGCTATATATATATCTGACAGGTAAGTTTCATGAACAAACTGAAGACTACTACCAGGACCCTCTGATATTCAATAATTACCATTTTATGTGCAAAATAGGAGTCTCGTTTAGTACCAGTTCCACAAGGATGAGCATAAAAATATATAAAAAAGTAAATATATGAAAAAAAACATAAACAAAAGGCAGTAAATATTCCAGTGGGCGACTGGTAAGAACCAGGTCACTGCAGCCGAGTAAATGACAGAGCGGCAACATAGCAGCCACCTCTCTCGAAACGCGGCCACTTCCCGAAAAAGCACTTGAATTATGCCATTATTTCGTAATTTATGAGAAAACACTTACTTAAAGAGGAGTGTAGAGGTCTCCGTGTGCTGCCTGGGTGGGCCACAACTCTTTGACTGATGCTTATGGAAGTGAATTAATGTACTTTTTCGGGAAGGTGGCCGCTTTCCATTAAACGTGGCCATTATGTCGCCCCTCGGTCATTTTATCCTAGTCTTCTGTTTTACCCCACCCTCCACAGTCACAAGAGGCAGCCTCTGCCAGTGAGCCTGATTTAAACCCATCGTAACAAGGAATTAAGATTAAGAGGAACACCCAGATGTAGGTCAGGTCATGATGGGGGGCCACAGCCAGGCTGGTAGACACAAGGTTCACTTGCCAAGTTTAAGTAGTATAATTAAATGAGGTAGCCTAGGATACTGATTGGACTAAAGTTTGCTAAATAGATATAAAATTCATTCAAAACACATAGAAATAAACCCAAAAGCCATATGCAAATGTATTAAGCATAAATAGAAACATTATACATAGGTACATTTACGACCTAGCCTTAGGTTGGCTTACCATACATAGGCTTAGCCTAACCTTACAAAGTTCCCGGCGATAGATTTAACGAAATTTAAACTGGAAAATATAATTCAAAATTATAACCCTAAAAAATGTACCGCTTCTCTATTAATCGAGGCATTAATTAGAGGTACTAAATAGCAAACATTTACTTTGGTTCGAGGTCGACCTTGACACTTGGCGAAGACCTAGCCTAGGGTACCTCACTTAAAAAGTCTTAAACGCTCGTTACTTCGCCTTATTCACTTCTGTTACTTCTAATACAATTTACTTACATGTTCTGCACTACTCGGTAATAACAACAAAGTATATAAGTCACAACATCATGGTCAACAAGACGATCAGTTCAGATTTGACTGAAAGTTAACAATAAAACAAACAGCTGATCGATGTAAACAAGGATGCGTTCGATTGTTGTTCGTTGTTGCCTTTCGCCATCAAAAAACAAGCTGTAGTTGCAGAATTACGATTAGATTGTAAGCATAATATTAATAATACGTTTATTTTATATTTTAATGGCATTCCTACCCAAAATTCTGAGAAATAGCCAGGTGCTAACAGAACAAAATGCGAAGTCATGAAGTTAGATGATCGATCACGCATTCGCACGCAGTTCACCGGGAGCTTTAATATCCGTTCTCGCGATAGACAGTTGCCAGTTCTTAATATCTATTATAGTTACGCTTTCATTAACTGGACGATATATACTCAAAGTTTCTACCCCAAGCAAGTTTAAAGATATGGAAAAGCTTATATTGTTCATTATCAAACAAACGAAACAACACTAATAGGCAAGAGTAGGACGATGACTCATATAATGATGACAAATAGCCAGCACAGATACAAGTGTGGTCATATCATATCATCTCCGAATGGACACACCCAAAGCATATATCAAATTATCTATAAAAGCTTTATTTTATGACAGTGAAATATATTTCAATCTTGCTTCTTAAATTTAACTCAGAAAATACTAGATAGGAAAAATTTCTCAAAACAAGAAAAGAAAATGGAAGTACCTTTAGGCCTAGCTAGGTTTCGTCAGCTCAAGTGAATTACTTTAACATCTTCCCATTGACTATACAGATATAGTAGGACGAGGGACCTCCCCTTCATAACTAGAGGAAGATTGCTGATAAGCAGGAAGTTCTAACTCTAAATCCTATCAAATGAGTAACTGGAAATTTTAACAAAAGTTTGTTTATTATCGTTTGTCACTTACCAGTAAGTGAACGTCCATAAAAGGTTTAATCAACGGGTAACAGATTTAAATTTAGCTCGAAGTTGTTTTTTTTAATGTACTGCAATATCACATGTATTTCTCTAGATGTGGAAATTTCCGTCATATATATGCTTACGTGAAGAGACGAGCTGCAAAGATCAAAGGCAAAGAACATTTCTACTTTAAAACCCCTTCTCTGCTCATCATAGCATAGTGACTTATTTTTTTATTAATTATATAGTATTGTTGTTGTTGTCGTTGTTGTTATATTGCTATCGTTCAATGTATGACAAGCCATCTCGCCCTAAAATATATAGGATAAAGAGACCCATGGTAATAAAGTGTTGGCTATCGGTAATAATAAGTATATACAACAAGAGTAAGCATTTCAGATCAGCGCGTTTTTTTTTATTAAAAGATCATAAAATCAAGTACTACTCGCATATCGTCTCACGGTTAGTGTGTCGTCTTCTTTGACGATTACAACTTTTCCTTCAAAACTATTATCCTCGTCGTCATCAGCAACTGTTATCTGAGTGCAGTGGTACTACACGCTATGACTAATTGCATTTGGCGCTGCATATGTGGTTCTCTCTCTCTCTCTCTCTCTCTCTCTCTCTCTCTCTCTCTCTCTCTCTCTCTCTCTCTCTCTCTCTCAGTTAATCCAAGGGAGATCGGATGGAGCTTCGGACCCGCCCGAGAGCCAAACTTTGGCAGAAGATTTATGCAAAAACTTGTTTTCTAAAAAATCTCCGTTTCTTTTTTAAATAATCTATGCAGTCTTTATTGAGTTCGACTTCTGAATATACATCAGGCAATATCGTCAAACTGAAAATGATGAAAGTCCAGGTACATTTTTTCCTCTGGACTTCTGATTGATAACCGTTTTCTCTTGATTGAAGTGGCACCAGATATATGCGCCCTTCCATTTATATTTAATGTATTTATAAGAGATTGTTATGGATTTTCATATTATCTGGGATACTTTTACACGAAGGGAAAGTAAACTAGCGTCCAAGGGTATATTTTTCCCAAAGGAATTCAGCCGCAAATTTAAACCCGCTTTGACACCGACACATGGTATATATACATTACCTCTATCTGTTGTTTTGGATTACCGCGTTTGTTTGCTAAATTAGGGTCAGCTGAGGAAGTAGGGGGGGGGGGGGGGGGCAGGTGGAGATTGAGATGGGTGTTAGTATAGGGGAGCTCAACCCATCTTGAAAACTCAGCCCCCTATGCGTGAGACGAATGACATTCGACTGTGGAATGGTTTTTCTCAATTGAAACCACAGAACTAAAATTGAAAATAATAAAGATAAAAAACTAAAAATGAGACTAGTAAAAATACATAAAATAAAATGAAAATGATGCATTATTAATGACAACGAAAATAAAAACAATTAACAAATTTAAAGATGGGGAATATTTTACAGTTAACACTGCATTTGTTACGTGTCTTCCACGCTATCAGCTCTTGCAAGGGATATTATCCTTAGATACTTTTATTTCTTTAAGTAGAGGGAGTGACTTAGAAATGATTTGTGAGACTGAAATATAGAGTTGAGTTGAATATAAAATTTAGGCCAAAGGCCAAGCACTTGGACCTATGAGGTCATTCAGATCTGAAATGAAACTTGACGGTATAAAAGGTTTGAAAGGTGTAACAGGAAGAAAACCTCAAAGCAGTTGCTCTATGAATCAAGTTATAGGAGAAGGTTGGGGAAAGTAAGATGGAAAAATGAGAATATGAAAGGAGGTACAGTTAAAGGAACGAAAAGTGGTTGCAAGTAGGGGCCGAAGGCACGCTGTAAAGGTTCCCTCAAGTAATGCCTACAGTGCACCGCATGAGGTCCACTGGCGGCACTACCGCCCTACGGGATGAAATATAGAGATTCTACGGTTAGTTGTGCATCATCTATTCATTTTTATATTGCACTGCAATTCCAATTGCAATGCGAAGGTAAATTGATCAAAACCAGTAAAGAAAGCCTTTCTCACACGCGAGATGACGCTTATGTTTTCATCAAAATCATATTTGACGCTTCAATTAGGAATATTGACCATGGAAACTTAATCAAAAAGAAATACGAAGCAAAATATCTTTTTACGGAATTATGCCCGGGGCGGTTTTATTAAAATTGACTGCTGAAATTGTATTGGAATAACATGTTAAAGAGTCTTAAAATTAAATCTTATCATTTAATGGTCACTGAAGTCTCGGAATTTTTATCAGACAGATTTGCATTTTATACGGATCTTAAAATTACCTCCTGTCATTTACACGTAATTGAAGCCTCGGAATTTTTATCAGGCAGATTGGCCTATTATACGGAATTTCATCAGGCTTGAGGCCTAGAACTTTTTAAGAATTAGAGACTAGAATTTTCTGATACTTAAAGCCTGGGATCTTTTGGGAATTTTTCGCATTTAAACGCTAGAACTTTATCAGGTTTGAGGCCTAGAGCTTCTTAATTAGAGACTGGAATTTTCTGATGCTTAAAGCCTAGGATCTTGTGGGAATTTTTCCCTGTTAAACGCTAGAATTTTATTAGTCAGTACAGAATCTTCTGAGAATAAAAGGATACAATTTTTCACGATTGGAAAATAGATTTCTTTTCTAAAGTTAAAGGCTAGACGGTTTTCAAAATTAAAGGCCAAAATTTAATCAACATTAAAAGCCAGAATGCTTTACAAGGGTTCAATATAGCTACTCTAGAGTCTAGAACTAAAAAATTGAATGTTTTCAACTTAAAAGTTAGAATTTCCAAAGATTTTAAAACCAGGAGAGAGAGAGAGAGAGAGAGAGAGAGAGAGAGAGAGAGAGAGAGAGAGAGAGAGAGAGAGAGAGAGAGAGCCAGGAAACCTTTTAAAAACAGTTGTATGGACTAGTGATCTTCTGAGAAGGCGCTAAGATAACGCTACTGGAAGTCAACATCGGCAGGACTACTCTAAAATGGTTCTCCTAGAAGTAGAAGAAGAAGAGTGTTGTTCGTTTCGAAAGAGTCTTCTTAGGCAACTTTATCAAAAGGAAATATTCAGGCAGTTCTACCAAAGAGAATGATTAAAGGGAGCATTATCGGGGGAGGGAAAATGGAAAACTGTTAAGTTTGAAGAAGAGGAGAACTTCTAAAGGTCTTGGAAGAAATTTTCCAGTCGGGGCGAGGCAAAGTTATGAAAGAGAGAAGAGATAGGAGAGGAGGGATCGAGAGAGAGAGGACCGAGTGAGAGAGCGAGAGAGCGAAGAGGAGAGAGAGAAAGAGAGCGCCGTTCACCGATTAGATATTCTCTCAGTGAGGAAATGAACGGATCCACAAATTTCAGCCTCTAATTATTCTTTATGGCTTCAGAAATAACAAAGTTAGGCTTTTGCGTGGGTTTCTCAATTGGCTCCTTCTCTACGTCTTCTCTAAACCTACATACTCTCTGTTCTCTCTCTCGCCATTTGAAGCGGATACACGTGTATATATATATATATATATATATATATATATATATATATATATATATATATATATATATATATATACATATATATATATATATATATATATATATATATATATAGATATATATATATATATATATATATATTATATTATATATATATATAATATATATAAGCGAATTCCACAGGAAAATGATAGTCAGAAATCCAAGCGCTTTCGTCTTTACTCAGACATTGTCAAGGAGTTAATGAGGTACAATTGGAGAAAAAGGTCTCAGGTACAACACAAGATCAAGAATACCAGATGGTTAATTGTCAAAATGGTAAAAATTAAAGCCATACCGTCTGCTTCTAAGTGTACGAAACGTATCATCTACTTCCACTTTTGTGATGTCGATGTGTTTCTGAAGTATGATGCGTTGAAACTCGTCGAAAGGTCGCTCTGCTAGACGAAGAATTCTCACTGGTAAAATCGACTTGGGCATTACTTGCTCGTTCATACACTTCCGTAGAAAGTTAAATCGGAGTTTCAGTTTGTGAGCGATGATAAGAGCATTACAGAAGGATGTCACGAATAGAACAAGGCTTGGAAAATTCAAAGAAAAGGCGTAGAAGTTGCGTGTGGTTTCCATTATGCTTAAAAAATCCTTAGCAATATTTACATGAAATTTTTTTAGACAAAACTCTTACCAAGAATTTTGCCCCAAAAAGTTATTTGGTTTAGATATATGGATGATATCTTCTGTATTTGGCCAGTTCACAAAAATCTCCAGGAATTCCTCAATAATCTCAATAATTTAGTCCCTTCTATAAAATTTACCATAGAGGAAGAAAGAAATTGTAAGTTGAATTTTCTTGATGTAACTGTCCATAGAAATGATAGAAATTTCACCTTTTCAGTCTTTCGAAAATCAACTAACATTGTCTCGTTTGTTCATTACTACTCCAATCACCATCAAAATGTTAAATTCTCTGTTTTTTCTGGGATGTTCCTAAGGGCTTTACGTGTCTGTCGCCCGCAGTTTATTGACGCTGAAATTAAAACTATTTATGATATTGCAATGAAACTTAAATACCCAAGGACTTTTGTAGATGTGGCATGGAAAAGAGCTAGAAAAACATTTTATTCAACTAATGACAAACTTGAATTTAGTAAGAATAACATTCTAAAATTGCCCTATGATGAAAGGTTTTTAGATATTCCTAGAATTTTAAAGCTTTTTAACATAAATGTTGTTTTCAGTAATATTGATGTCAAGAGTTTAGTAATCAAAAATTCTCCTAAAGATCTTCCAGGCTGCATATATGAAATTCCTTGCAAATTACGGACAAACCGGTAAATCTCTTTCACAACGTCTCAAACAGCATCAGTAATCTGTGAGAACTGGGCAAATATCGAATGCATTATTCGTACACATGAGAGATTTAGACCATCCTATTAACTGGAGTCAAGCAAGAGCCTTAATCCCATGTAATGACACAGTTAAAAGGAATATCATTGAATCTTGTTTCATCAAGTCAAATAATAGAAATGTTCTAAATTTAAGTCTTGGTTTATTTAAACTTGATGCTTTAATAATGAAAAAAGTTGTAGATAAATATAAGCAACAAAATTAATATATTCAGTTTTTACATGTTTTGGACTGTAAAGAAACTTTGTAATTTCGGTTAGGGTCAATCCGTTTAGGTTTATGACTGTGTGATATCCGATAATCCTGGATTATCTCTTTTAATTTTTACCCTTTTGACAATTAACCATCTGGTATTCTTGATCTTGTGTTGTACCTGAGACCTTTCTCTCCAATTGTACTTCATTAACTCCTTGACAATGTCTGAGTAAAGACGAAAGCGCTTGGATTTCTGACTATCTTTATTTTCTGGGAATTCGCTTATTATGAAGTCACGTGCATTTACTGTGATTTTTAAGCATATATATATATATATATATATATATATATATATATATATATATATATATATATGTATAGGTTGTCTTATTAGTCGTTTGCTATATATCATATAAAACGTGACCAAACAAACTCGTAATGGTACTACCCACCCAACCGACAAACCGATGAACTGAGTCATCACAGAAATCTCATTGAGTTTGACATTGTTATGTCATTATTAAGAGGTAACATAGTTTCGTAACAGAAATTATTTTCAACAACTTTCCTCTATCACTCTTTAGCTCCCTGTCTCTCTTGCATGTAGTGAACATAGGTATGTGCATTTTTGTATAATTACTCTACATGCAGTTATCATAATTGTTCGCTACATAGACTTTTGCTTAGTTGCTCTTTACGTAGACTTTGCATAATTGCTCCTTACATATAAAAATGTACAATTGCAGACTACATAATTGCTCCCTACCCACTTTTCTTGTTCAATTTCTACGGCTCTCCTTAGCTAAATAAAAACCAACCAATTGCTCCCTACATATAAATATGTACACATTAGCATAATTGCTCCCAAGCCACATTTCTTGCTCAATTTCTGCGGTTCTACTTAGCAAAATAAAAACCAACTAATTGCTCCCTACATATAAATAAGTACACATTAGCATAATTGCTCCCAAGCCACATTTCTTGCTCAATTTCTGCGGTTCTACTTAGCAAAATAAAACCAACCAAACTGACATACTACTTGACTCAGCACCACTCGACTCCATCCTTGAACCTCTCTTTTTCACTTCCCCTTTTCCTTTGTGGGTCCATTTCCTCCCCTGTGCAGCCACACACTCTTCCAGCCCTCATCACCGAAACAGCCGTTCACACACACTGTTAACAGCTCAACTGATCCCTACTTCGCTCTCACCACAACAGTCGATGCCACTGGCTCACAATGGCTTAGGTTTTGGGGTCCCGTTCTCTCGGTGCAAAAAGAAAAAAAAGAAGAAGAGGAGGCAGCAGAGAGACAAAAGGTTTCGGTTAAAACATCAAATGGGAAGCTGGATTTTTTATTTTTCACTTCCGTGTGGGCGCCAATGGTGGCATTCTCTCCTTCAAAGTTTTATGTTTACTTTCACGCTCTATAACACTTCGGTCTAAGAGATGGCGGTGGGGATTTGCCAGCCTGGTCTTCAGTGACTATTTGATGGCATTTTACAGTTAATGGAGTTTTATTGTTTTGTTTTTATTCTTATATTCTTATCAAAATGGAATGCAAATAATTCTAGAGGTCAGGTCGACTGAATATTGCTTTAAAAAACTTCTGGTGGCCTTTGAAAGTCTTGTTCGTGGACATACGTATCCGAGAACTGTCAATACGTGAACATACGTAGGCGCACATATATTGACACATCATAGCGCACAGTAAACTGTTGTGCATTTATACACGGCTGGGTATACATATGCGTATCCGTACGTTTTATGCCACTCACCTAAAGTTTCATTCAAGAAGTGCTCCGTTGACCATAACAGAAAAGTATGATTTGTTTTATCCAATGCTTTATGGAATTCCGAGCAGTCGACAAATGTCGTACCGAGTAGTGGAATCCGAGATTATAGGTTAATGAATGTTTAAATGATAACTGAATCATAAATAATACATAATAATGAATTTATTACCTTTCGAACCTGACAATTCTTTAGCCTGATCATCGTAATATCTGTCATTTCTTCCGGTGAATCTCACTATTATATTGATGCCATGAGAAATAACTGATAATGAAAAATAACGTATTTTATGTATTAAAATACATAATCGTCCCCAACGTCTGCATGGCAGTTTATTGAAATAAACAAACGAATTCATCAATTTATTATCTCTTTGAATACTATATAAGTTAATGCATGTTTAAAAGACAACTGAATCATAAATAATACAAAACAATTAATTATTACCTTTTATGTATTAAAATACATAATCGTCTCTAACGTCTCTACGGAAGTTTATTGAAATAATCAAATGATTTCATCAATTTATTAGCTCTTTGAATACTATATTGAAACTTAGAAAACAAAATCGCTACCACTTTCCAAACCGAACACCTAAATTGCGAATAGTTTATCGCTTACTCGGGGAGTAAGCCTAGACACTACTTTGTTTTATTGTGTGGGGGGTAGGAAAGGTCTATGGAGGAGCCTAAAAAGGGGTGTTTAGCACTGAGTTATAGATACAGGAATTTTAGGATAGGATATTTAGGATTAATTTATTAGGATGAAAATGTATAAAAATACATAATGTGCCTGTTAAACAGTATCTATTTTAATTTTCTTTGGTGAAACAAGGCTCTATTTTACCTTTGATTTTATAAGCATGTTTTAATTTACATTAAACGTTAGAGATATAATGCTTACAACTTGTGCGCGAGGGGAAATCTCGCATGTGTCCAGAGTAAGCTGGAGGTCGGATCACGCCTTGTTTTCCTTGATGCTCCCTAAAGAGATCTACATCTTTCAGGATGTTGGCTTAATGCTTCCTTTGTGAATGACCTGTTTTCTTCTTCCTTCCTTCATTCATTCATTCCTTGCTTTCCTTCTATACTCTGTCTTTTTCCATCTGTCCATTCGCCTGTGGTGTTTGCGTATGGTAACACTGCGTCCCGGGCTTTACATAGTTACATTGCTTACATTCAACAATAATAATAATATCCTATTTCGAATATTAACGGTGTAATTCGTATACTGTAATTTATTAACACACTTTTCTGTTGCAAATGTACTCCAAGATATCCTTTTATTTATCTAAAACTTACACATACCGTAACTATCTAAAGTCCGGGGCGCAATGTTACCATACGCAAACACCACAGGCGGATGGACAGATGGAAAAAAACAGAGTATAATTTACCTCCCCTCCTTTGGACCACGGATATAAGTCCCTTCGGACTTTGAAATTAGCAAAATACGAACTTACTCAGAGTTCTGGAACAAATGCCAAACAAGTGCTTACGAGTGACGGTTCACAATTGCATTATCATTAAATCATTATTATCATAATGAACACAATATTTCTTAGAAGCTTGAATTTCAAGTCAGTGGCTCCTCCGGGTTTGTTACATATAAATAGGGCTAATAATCTTCTGAATTAATAATAATAATAATAATAATAATGGTAACGTATTATTGTCATAATGTTCACTATATTTCTTGGAAGCTTGAATTTCAAGTCAGTGACCCCTGCTGGTTTGTTCTATATGGTAGGGTTCATCTTCTGAATTAATAATAATAATATCATTATTATTAGTGAAGGAATTCAAAGCTTCCAAAGAATATTGGTTTCAACCTCTCACTGCAGACCATACACTGCAGCGGTAACTGATCGTGATACAGTGATTTTTCATTGGCCAGGGATAGGCACGAACTCGCAACATCTGAGCGGCATGCCACGACCATATTCAACAGTGCTTTTATGGATCATGGCTGCTTTTGAATAAACTAAGGTTTTATTCCTTAATTATTTCAGTTACCCACTAGTGTTTTAGATTAAGCTGGCCTTATGTCAACACGGGCTCTTGCTCATAGAGCAGCCCGTAAATATCCCACGAGGGTATGACGCGAGTGCCATGCGCTGAATGGTTCTTCAAATAATTTACAACTTTATTTATATCAATCTATGTGGTTCCATACTCGTGCTCAGGTACACTTTGTAAACATTCATCTTTCTGCTTCCACAACAGTTATCCACTGTGGCTGTCAGAAAGAGCATAATCCTTCCAAATGGAGATTTATTCATGAATTTGGCAATCTTATCGACCTTCTACATTTGTCTTTCTTGCAAAGCATTTCTTAAGCACAGTATACGCTATTGTGCTTACTTGCTGCTGATGCGTTTTTAAATAAATGATAAGTTTAAGCAATTTGGCAAAATTATTGTAATACAAAGTTGGCTTTCTTTTAAAGCACACACACACGCACACACACACACACACACACACACACACCACACACACACATATATATATATATATATATATATATATATATATATATATATATATATATATATATATATATATATATATTTTTTTTTTTTTTTTTTTTTTCTTAAGCACTGTATACGCCATCTTGCTTGCTTATTGCTAATGCGTTTTTAAATAAATAACAAGTTACAGTAATTTGACAAAATTACTGTAATACAAAAGGCATTATTGCTAAGAATGTAATTTACTCACGAAAACTAGCAATCAGTAACACCAAGCATGTTTTTTGTTTTTTAATAAAACATGTTGCATGCACAACGCCTTTGATACGGTTATTTAATAACCTGCCAGGAATCTGGAAAGGAAAAATGGAACAACATATCTTTTAATTTTTTATACTATAATTACCTTACCGAGTACAAATAAACTTTTTTATAACCTTGCCAGACATCACTTGAACCTTTTAAAAGCAAGCTGAATAATTTTCAAAATTAAAGCAAAGTGTTTATTGAGCGACAGTTTTTTCCACGTTACAATTAATATAAAGAAAACGTCACGCGTACCAGACAGGTCACGTGAATGAATCTAGCAAGAAATCAACTCATCTAAGGTAGTATATCGTCAATAAAGGAACCCGTCTTCCAGTGACTATTACAACTTTTTTTTTTTTTTTTTTTTTAGCAAACTAAAGGGATTATGGTTGCTGTAAGCCTTGACATTTCCCTAATGCAGTCCGAGTCGCAACTTCTAGCCACCAAGAAGGGTAGATCTCCAGTAGAAATAGTCTCTGTGACAAGGCTGTAGGCTCTGGGAAACCTTAGACTAGACAACCTCTTCCAGTGACTACTACAGCTGTTAGAAACTAAAGGAATTATGATTGCTGCAAGCCTTGGCATTTCCTTAATGCAGTCCCAATCGTAACTTTTAGCCACCAAGAGGGGTAGATCTCCATTAGAAATAGTCTCCTTTGGCCAGGCTGTATGTTCTGGGAAACCATAGACTAGACAACCTCTTGCACTGACTATTTCAGCTGTTAGCGAACTAAAGGGATTAAAATTGCTGTAAGCCTTGGCAATTCCTTAATGCAGTCCAAATCGTAACTTTTAACCACCAAGAGGGGCAGATCTCCGGTAGAAATAAAGTGACCTTTAGCAAGACTGCATCTTCTGAGAAATCTTAGACTAGACAACCTGCACCATCACCAGTCTGTAGCAGAACTCTCCCAGACCCAGAACACTCAGCATTGGTCTGCTACTTACCGTACTGGAGCCGAGTCTAAATTCAGTCGATAAGCCTTTGACTTACTGGTCCATTCTTAACACCTTCTGGATGGCAAAAGCAGTTGCAATTGTATAAATAAGTATTTATGCTGGGCCTAGGATACCCAGAGCCTTCTGGGTGTTGCTCTGCGGAGTATAGCATATCCAAATCAAGAGAGTTCGCTAGCAGTGCCCCAAGTACCTTCTGGATGGCAGAAGGAGTTACAGCTGTACAGGACGGTTTTTCCAGCGCTCATTGGTACAAAGAAGCTTTACGAGTATTGCTCTGTGGCGTATAGGATACCTAGGACCCAGGTACCTTTCAAAACTGAATAGCCTCGTTCCGTCTGAAGGAAGACTTGAAAGATCGTTCGACGAGGAATGTAATCGTATGGTGTTAGGATGTATTGTTTTAAATATTACAGAAGCAAATCTTCTATTTTTTTTTTAAATCTGGCTTAAAGTAACCAACGTTACCTTAGAATATCTTGTTTAAAATTTTACAAAAGCCAATCTTCTCATCTTTTTAAAAATCTGGCTTAAAGTAACCAACCTTACGTTAGAATATCTTGTTTTGAATTTTATAGAAGCCAATCTTCTAATTTTTTTAAACATCTGACTTAAAGTAACCAACTTTACCTTAGAATATCTTGTTTTAAATTTTACAAAAGCCAATCTTCTCATCTTTTTAAAAATCTGGCTTAAAGTAACCAACCTTACCTTAGAATATCTTGTTTTGAATTTTACAGAAGTCAATCTTCTCATTTTTGTTAAAATCTGGCTAAAAGTAACTAACCTTACCTCGTGTGTAAGTTTTTTTGTTCTCTGAAGAGGCAAGAATCACTCAAGAGATCTCTGGCACATAATATATTTTTGGAAATCTACTTACACTGTACACAAAAAAAATATCAGTTTTTAAATTGGTATGCAGTGTGTAATATCACATTTCCATTTCACTGCCAGTTTAAAGAATTTCAGCATTTAGTTGATTATAGGATATCAACTCGTGTAATGTCACACTTATTTCACTACCAGTCTATATGTATAAAAAGATATTCAACTTTTGGATGCATACAATTTTTTGTCTGAATGAGATCCTTTCGGATATAATGTAGACTAGTTCGAAACCGAACGCACCTCAGTCCCTCTTTCCACTTCGCAGGAAAATTAATCAAAATGATCCGAGCGCGAAACTTCGTTTGCTTTCAACTTCAAATTCTAATTAGTTACCTTAATCCAGTTGCAATTTGGGTTATGCGGTTTATTCCTGGTAGGAAATTAACATTGATTCCGGGAACTATTTACCTGGGGTAACCAAACCGAATAGTTTG